>NC_092149.1:8028238-8083047 GCF_045791955.1 Oncorhynchus clarkii lewisi | reverse complement strand
TGTTTGGCTCTGATCTGGTTCAGATAAATCTGATGCTGGGTGATGGAGGGATCTGTGTTTGGCTCTGATCTGGTTCAGGTAAATCTGATGCTGGGTGATGGAGGGATCTGTGTTTGGCTCTGATCTGGTTCAGATAAATCTGATGCTGGTTGATGGAGGGATCTGAGTTTGGCTCTGATCTGGTTCAGGTAAATCTGATGCTGGGTGATGGAGGGATCTGTGTTTGGCTCTGATCTGGTTCAGATAAATCTGATGCTGGGTGATGGAGGGATCTGAGTTTGGCTCTGATCTGGTTCAGATAAATCTGATGCTGGGTGATGGAGGGATCTGTGTTTGGCTCTCATCTGGTTCAGATAAATCTGATGCTGGGTGATGGAGGGATCTGAGTTTGGCTCTGATCTGGTTCAGATAAATCTGATGCTGGGTGATGGAGGGATCTGTGTTTGGCTCTGATCTGGTTCAGGTAAATCTGATGCTAGGTGATGGAGGGATCTGTGTTTGGCTCTGATCTGGTTCAGATAAATCTGATGCTGGGTGATGGAGGGATCTATGTTTGGCTCTGATCTGGTTCAGATAAATCTGATGCTGGGTGATGGAGGGATCTGAGTTTGGCTCTGATCTGGTTCAGATAAATCTGATGCTGGGTGATGGAGGGATCTGTGTTTGGCTCTGATCTGGTTCAGATAAATCTGATGCTGGGTGATGGAGGGATCTGTGTTTGGCTCTGATCTGGTTCAGGTAAATCTGATGCTGGGTGATGGAGGGATCTGTGTTTGGCTCTGATCTGGTTCAGGTAAATCTGATGCTGGGTGATGGAGGGATCTGTGTTTGGCTCTGATCTGGTGCAGATAAATCTGATGCTGGGTGATGGAGGGATCTGAGGCTGGCTCTGATCTGGTGCAGATAAATCTGATGCTGGGATCTGAGTTTGGCTCTGATCTGGTTCAGATAAATCTGATGCTTGGTGATGGAGGGATCTGAATTTGGCTCTGATCTGTTTCAGGTAAATCTGATGCTATGTGATGGACCCAGCTAGCTTCCACAAAGACCTGAAACAGAGAGGACATACTGTGGGATTTAAACAGAGGACGGCATAACCTCCATGTATTCTAAATCTTCCATGATTTAAAAGGAAAAGTAGGGGTTAGATAAGCCAGCCAGAGTACACTGCAGCTAGCGCAATTACAGGCCCACAAATGTCCTCCTCTGTTTGGCGGGCTGTTGCAGGAACGCTTTGATTTGCTTACTATTGAACTGGGAAGAGGGGAGGAAGGAGCATATTCAGACTGAAATGAGTCTCAAATGGCAACCTTTTCACTATATAGTGCACTTCTTTTGACCAGGGCCCATAGGGGTCTGATCAAAAGTAGTGCATTATGTAGGGAATAGGGTACCATTTGGGATGCAGCCTGAATGAGTAAAACAAACAGTGAGGCAGGGACGATGGTATCCGCATGCAGGGAGAAATGTTTGTTGACCATGTCAGGCTAATGGAGCTGTGATATTTCATGTGGATACTTCCAAGTCGGCTGTTGTTAGGTTCATTTTATTTGATAATGGGGCGTAATGTAAGGCAGGGTTTACTTTCTCATGCGCTTATCATCTTGTATCGTAGATTAAAACAGCCTTTTTGTCTTTGTGGTTTAGGAAAATAAATAGAGGGAAAAAACTTGTGAAAGTCTTAGTACAATCTTTGGCATGCTGTCAGATAGAATGACAAATAGTACTGTGCAAAGTCCAAAGTAGTTTTGTTTGAGACAACCAATCAAATGCCTAACATTACCCTCTGTGTGTTGGACTGACAATACGTTAACATGGCTGCAATGGTTGTTATGTGAGGCATGGCAACATAACTCATGAATAATAAACAGCCGTTGATTGACAGTCAGTTATCCTCTCAGGAAGGCCCGTGTATACAATAACTCTTCTGGTCACCCACAAACTACCACACACTTAGCTACAACAATGAGAATCAGAAGGACCTTCAGGGAACCTATGGGAGTATAAGAAAAAGCACAGCCACGCTGTTTATAAAGTCATCATACGTGTGTTGACAAAAGAGATAATCATCCCTTCTAAATTGAATGGGGAGGGGCATAAAATGTATTATCTAATCACAATGAACCATATGCTTTACATGACTTTGTGAAATCCATTATGACATCCACAATCTGTCTATCATCCATCGGCATCTGGTCTCCATTTTGATGAGCTGAACATGGAACTAAGGAGAAGCAGGGTAATATGTGGTTCTCCCCATGGGTACCCAGAGGTTCCTATCTCAGGCTTCATCTCAAACAGCCACCTCTGACTCCCTCATATCAACAGCTCCTGCAGCCTCCATGCTTAATCAAGAGGTGATTGTCTCCTTAAAGAAAAGACACACTGTCTGGCCTGCAACCTGCAGACAGAGAGAGATACAGGGCCTTTGGAAAGTATTCAGAACCCTTGACTTTTTACACATTTTGTTACGTTACAGCTTTATTCCTAAATTGTTTTTTTCCCCCTCATCAATCTACACACAATACCCCATAATGACAGTGACAGGTATCCTAGTGGTTAGAGCGCTGGGCCAGTCACCAAAAGGTTGCTGGATCGAATCCCTGAGTTGACAAGTTAAAAATCTGTCATTCTGCCCCTGAACAAGGCAGTTAACCCACTGTTCCCCAGTAGGCCGTCATTGTAAATAGAATTAGTTTCTTTACTGACTTGCCTAGTTAAATAAAGGTTAAATAAAATAAATAAATAAAACTTATAAAGCAAAAACAGGTTTTTAGAAATGTTTGCTAATTTATTAATACAAAACTGAAATATCACATTTACATAAGTATTCAGACCCTTTACTCAGTACTTTGTGTAAGCACCTTTGGCAGCAACTACGGCCTTGTGTCTTTTTGGGTACGACACTACAAGCTTGGCACACCTGTATTTGGGGAGTTTCTGCTATTCTTCTCTGCTGATCCTCTCAGGCTCTGTCAGGTTGAATGAGGAGTGTTGCTTCACAGCTATTTTCAGGTCTTTCCAGAGATGTTCAATCGGGTTCAAGTCCGGGCTCTGGCTGGGCCACTCAAGGACATTCAGAGACGTGTCCCAAAGCCACTCCTGCGTTGTCTTGACTGTGTGCTTAGGGTCATTGTACTGTTGGAAGGTGAAGCTTCGCCCCAGTCTGAGGTCCTGAGCGCTCTGGAGCAGGTTTTCATCAAGGAACTCTCTATACTTTGCTCCGTTCACCTTTCCCTCAATTCTGACAAGCCTCCCAGTCCCTGCCACTGAAAAACATCCACACAATATGATGCTGCCACCACCATGTTTCACCGTAGGGATGGTGCCAGGTTTCCTCCAGATGTGATGCTTGGCTTCTAGGCCAAAGAGTTCAATCTTGGTTTCATCAGACCAGAGAATCTTGTTTCTCATGGTCTGAGAGTCTTTAGATGCCTTTTGGCAAACCGAGCGGGCTGTCATGTGCAATTTACTGAGGAGTGGCTTCCGTCTGGCCACTCTACCATAGAACCCTGATTGGTGGAGTGCTGCAGAGATGGTTGTCCTTCTGGAAGGTTCTCCTATCTCCACAGAGGAACTCTAGAGCTCTCTCAGTGATAAACAAGTTCTTGGTCACCTCCCTGACCAAGACCCTTCTCCCCCGATTGCTCAGTTTGGCCGGGCGGCCAGCTCTGGGAAGAGTCTTGGTGGTTCCAAACTTCTTCCATTTAACAATGATGGAGGCCACTGTGATCTTGGGGTCCTTTTTTGGTACCGTTCCCAAGATCTGTGCCTCTACACAATCCTGTCTCAGAGCTCTACGGACAATTCATTCGACCGCTTGATTTTTTGCTCTGACATGAACTGTCAACTGTGGGATCTTATATAGACAGGTGTACTTATATAGACAGTTGTAAAAACATCTCAATGATGATCAATGGAAACAGGACGCACCTGAGCTCAATATCGAGTCTCATAGCAAAAGGTCTGAATACTTATGTAAATAAGGTATTTATGTTTTTTATTCATTTGCACACATTTCTAAAAACCTGTTTTCGCTTTGTCATTATGGGGTGTTGTGTGTAGATTGCGGAAGATTTTTTACATTTAATCCATTTTAGAATAAGGCTGTAATGTAACAAAATGTGGAAAAAGTCAAGGGGTCTGAATACTTTATGAAGGCACTGTATATTGTAGTTCTGCCGGAAGCACAATCCAACCGCTAGTCAGTTGTGAACAGCCTGTCAGACAGCTTCAGAGTCAGACCCCACATCTCACTCTGTTAGCGATAAAGGTTTGAGGAAAACAACTTTGATCCACCCACTAGGGTTACATCCCTATGGGCCCTGGTCAAAAGCAGTGCACTATATAGGGAATAGGGTGTCATTTTGAACAAATATTGGGGTGCCCGGGATTTCCCCATCAATCATCACCCACTGGGCAGAAACTGGTTGAATCAATGTTGTTTCCACGTCATCCTAATTTCAACCCACAAAATCTATTTGATGACATTGAATCAACGTGGAAAACTAATCGGATTTGTCATCAACATAAGGACGTTTCGTCTTTTTTTCCCCTAACTTTTAACCTAAATCCAATGACATGGTGAATTTGTTTTGTTGATTTCACATTGAATTCACCTTATTTGACAACTTAACCAAATGTAAATCAAAACTAGAGGTTGAACTGACGTCTATGCCCAGTGTGCACTCTCACTCTTGGGTCTGTTTAGAGTGGTGAAGACCCCTCATCTGTCTTGCTGACTCAAAGTACCAGGTCCTATAAAGCCAAAAGTATAAAGGCTTTTAGAAGCTGCAGTCAAAGGAAGGCCATTGGTCCAGATAGATACTGTATATACTTTCATGAAGTGGTCCTTAATAGTTCTAGAAATTCAGAGGTTCTAGAATAGTCATGTTTAGAAAGGTCAGCCTTTTAAAACGGGATATGATCTGAAACCCGAGGAGTGTTTGGATGTAACATAATCATCACATGGCATTCCTCATGTTGCTAATTTGAACTTGGTAGGGAGACTCGCTTTAGGGCAGAGGTAGGCAACTAGGTTCAGCTGCGGGTGTTGCCGACTCCTGCTTTAGGGGACCAATGGAAGTACAATGCCACCCTGAATTCCAGATACCCCTAGCCCATACTCCTTACACCCCAAACCCTTACCCCCTGGCACCACTGTAGGGGGGATGATTAGATAAGCAATACAGTATGCAAGCAATTAGAAGAAAATACATCCAATCAGTTTCCATCTCAAATGGCACCCTATTTCCGAAATAGTGAACTATTTTTGACCAAAGCCATATGAGCCCTGGTCAAAAGTAGTGCACTAAATAGGGAAAAAGGGTGCCATTTGGGACTCTGATTTGGAATACAGCATAGGTCCCACCCTCTGGAGGCCTCGTCGTCGTATTTTTAACCAGGTCCCATAGGGAGTATATAGGGCAGAGGGTTTTCAGTCCAACCGTCTTCCTGGAGATCTACCGTCCTGTGGGTTTTCAGTCCAACCGTCTTCCTGGAGATCTACCGTCCTGTGGGTTTTCAGTCCAATTCTCTTCCTGGAGATCTACCGTCCTGTGGGTTTTCAGTCCAACCTTAATTTAACACACCTGTTTCGACTTATTAGCTGCTCAGCAAGACCTTAACTAGCTGAATCAGATATGATAAATTAGGGTTGGACTGAAAACCTACAGGACAGTAACTCTCCAGAAAGAGGGTTGGGTAGCCCTGATATACGGAATAGGGTGCCATTTGGAATGCACATATAGTCAAAAACTTTCCAAACATTGGCACATTCTGGGCAGCAGCGTATATGACGTCAGGATGGTTTCTACCACATTCTAACTTACTACCTCGACACCAACATGCTTATGTCAACCCCTGATCTTAATGTCATTTTCAGTCGGTTTCATCTTGATGTTAACACAGCTTATGGAACCCACTAAAATGCCTATGGCTCTGCATCCTGTGAAACAGGCGCTTATATAAATATGAAAGTAAAACCAGCCTCCCCCGCCGTCCAAGTCAAAATGTGTATATTTGCAGCTGAGTTTGAACACTTTGTGTTTGCATTGCGGAGAGGGAGCCTGCACTTAGCTTGTTGTTTTTAGCCAGCCTTAATGTCTTCCATGTCTTTGTCCCTCTGCTGTGCGTTCTGCCACATCAGTGGGAAGGACTGAGAGATGCAAGAGCTGTGTGTGAGTGTGTGTGTGTGTGTGTGTGTGTGTGTGTGTGTGTGTGTGTGTGTGTGTGTTTGTGTGTGTGTGTGTGTGTGTGTGAGTGACTGTCAGCTGACTTCCCAGTCTGTTCGCGGGGCGGACTGGGGCCGGCTGTGACCCCGCTTTGTCACACGAGCCAGGAGGCCTTAGCTGTAAACAGCCAAACCGTGGAAAGCTTCAACGTTTTAATGAATCTATCTTTGTGTCTTTGCGTCGGCCTGTAGTTGTTCCTGTCTCATCCACACAGTTAACCTACATTACCATATTGGCCTTTTTGTTTTTTTACATAGAGTGACAGTTGAGACAAAATAACTCTGAAACCACAGAGAATTCATAACACAGTGTTACATAACTGGAGTGTGGTGTCCATCCTGGTCAAATATAAGAATAGGAGGTTGAGAGAAAGAGAGAGAGAGAGCGAGAGAGAGAGAGAGAGAGAGAGAGAAGATATCGGTATGGGTGGAGGTAAGGGTGAGGACAAGCCTGCCTCCCTCACTGAAGTGATCCATATTGGGGTGTTTGACACTGAGGTCAGGCATAGGTCCTCCTGCTCCCCAGTGTTTACTCTGCCTGCCAAGACCAAAGCTGCTACAGGTGACTGCTGTTGGATCCCTCATGCTTACATTACCCCATCTATCACTCTGTTTATTTCCCAAAAGGAGTTTGGGGTTGAGTCTCAAATGGTATCACATTCCCTATGTAGTGCACTACTTTTGACCAGGGCCCAAATGGCTGCATAGGGAATCAAGTACCATTTGAGATGCAGTCCTTTCCTTGATCCAGCCTCCCTGGTGGACCTCAGTGATAGCTGGTCTAGCTTAAGCTAACGTGAATGTGAAGTGTCAACAGTTGTTTTGAGCCATTCATTATTGTATTGTAGAGGGACTGACTGGGAGTCAGATGAGGTCAACTCTATCCAAACACCATAGGTCATTGTTCATTACATTGATTCGCTTCATTTTCAGACTGCTATTATATCATGATGCTTGCAGCAACTATCCCTATTGGAAGAAAGAATAATTCTCTATGCTCTGTGTTTGACAGTAGTCAAGACATCGTATCACACAACACTACATCCCATGACAGACAAATGAATGGGGATGGTAGCCTGAATAGAAATATCACTGGTTCAAACTCAGTTTCTGACCACAGGCTAGAAAACAAATAGACTCATAAAAACACTCTTCATTCTGTTCAATGGGCACTTTTCAGACAGAGAGAAAACCAGAGCAGAGATCTCCCAGAGATCCATGTGACTCCAATTTCCTGTGAATGCAGTGTGAGGTCTGTTTTGGGGTCTGTTGTGAGGTCTGTTGTGAGGCCTGTTGTGAGGTCTGTTTTGGGGTCTGTTGTGAGGTCTGCTGTGAGGTCTGTTGTGAGGTCTGTTGTGAGACCTGTTGTGAGGCCTGTTGTGAGTTCTGTTGTGAGTCTGTTGTGAGGTCTGTTGTGAGGCCTGTTGTGAGATCTGTTGTGAGGCCTGTTGTGAGGTCTGTTGTGAGTCCTGTTGTGAGGTCTGTTCTAAGGTCTGTTGTGGGGTCTGTTGTGAGGCCTGTTGTGAGGTCTGTTGTGAGATCTGTTGTGAGGCCTGTTGTGAGGTCTGTTGTGAGTCCTGTTGTGAGGTCTGTTCTAAGGTCTGTTGTGGGGCCTGTTGTAAGGTCTGTTGTGAGGTCTGTTGTGAGGTCTGTTGTGAGTTCTGTTGTGAGTCTGTTGTGAGGTCTGTTGTGAGGTCTGTTGTGAGTTCTGTTGTGAGTCTGTTGTGAGGTCTGTTGTGAGGCCTGTTGTGAGGCCTGTTGTGAGGTCTGTTGTGAGGTCTGTTGTGAGGTCTGTTGAAATATGGGCTGCAGGGCCTTGGAACATGCAGAGGAGCAGAGCTGGCTGCCAACAGTACCCTTTATCCCGCTCACTCCTCCTCCTCCTCCTCCTCACTGGTGTCCTTGTCTCACAGATGGCATGAGAGCTACAGGTACTCCCTCAGATTTGCTCTGTTGTGAAACGCTACTCCTCTGGGACTCCTTCACTACAGGACAGGTGTGTTATTGTGTAATGAAATGACATTGACTCTCTCCCATGTTAATTTATCTTTTTTAGTGTCCTCACTCAACTCGTTCTGCCCCTGAACAGGCAGTTAACCCACTGTTCCTAGGCCGTCATTGAAAATAAGAATTTGTTCTTAACTGACTTGTCTAGTTAAATAAAGGTAAATAATAATACATTTACATTCACATTTGAGTAATTATTCAGACACTGTTACCCATTAGTGCATTCATCTTAAGGGAGCTAGGTGAGACAACATATCAGTCATATCACAGACCAGAATATCGTTCTAATGCTTAGAGACAGTAGAGGTTAAGAGAATCCATTGACCTTCCCCTAAAACAGCAGTTTTCTCCATGTGCCTGGGGAAGAATAAAGGTGTATTGTAGTCCTGCTGGCTGTGAGACACCACCATGTGACGAGTCTGACTCACATTCAACACTTGTTTGGTCTTTGTTTTGAGTCGTCAAGGTGTGGAAACCCGATAGCGATATCAGTGAGACACAGGCGCTTTGTATCGCGGCACAGCAGCAATATTAGCGTTCTCCAATTCCAACTGTCGGGAGATTTGCGGTCTTCTCCCACACCTCTCCCAGTTGAGCAGCACATGCACCTCACGTTGACAGGTTGATTGAAAGAAATAACAATGGAGAAAATAAAAGCTTGATTCATTACAGAAGTGTGAGGGTTTAAGCAAACACAACCGTCCATTGATTACTTGCACACGTGTTCCATGTGGCTATGACATCACTCAGTCACTAGGTAGACAGAACCCATCTCTGCCGAATTCTTGGCTGCCTTTTCCCCCTCTTTCTTTCCCCCGTCCTCATCAAGCTGTCTTTCACATGGCATTCTGTGGAGGGGGAGCATTCCTCTCATCATCCTTGGGAATCCATTAACCTGCGTTCCCAGCCCAGCATGTGCAACATGTGGACCCTGGAGTGGTGTAGCATAAGTCAGACAACGGCTCACTTGGTTTCATGGCCTCTTCTCTGAGTTCCGAATGTCACCACGTTCCCTACATAGTGCACTACTTTTGACCAGCCTCCTCTGGGTCGAAAGTAGTGCTCTATATAGGGAATAGGGTGCCATCTGGGACAGATCCTCTGGATGTGTAAATCTATCACTCAGAGCAGAGGGGGGACGCTGTCTGTCTGTCTGTCTGTCTGTCCCTCACTCAGGCCGTGATTTGCAGTGTAAGCAAAGAACCTGCCCCGACTTGGCAGCTAAAGTACTGAATGGGACTCTGGGAGACAGTCAAGACAGCTAAGGTTCTGAATGGGACTCTGGGAGACAGTCAAGACAGCTAAGGTTCTGTATGGGACTCTGTGAGACAGTCGAGACAGCTAAGGTTCTGTATGGGACTCTGGGAGACAGTCGAGACAGCTAAGGTTCTGTATGGGACTCTGTGAGACAGTCGAGACACCTACAGGTTGCTACAGCATAGCCTTAACTTCAGCATTGCTACAGTTAGCTACAGAATTGCCTTAACTACATCATCCCTACAGTAGCTACAGTTAGCTACAATACAGCCTAAACTACAGCACCGCTACAGTTAGCTACAATACAGCCTAAACTACAGCACCGCTACAGTTAGCTACAACATAACCTAAACTACAGCACCTCTATGGTAGATACAGTTAGCTACAGCATAGCCTAAACTACAGCACCGCTACAATTAGCTACAGCATAGCCTAAACTACAGCACCTCTATGGTAGATACAGTTAGCTACAGCATAGCCTTAACTACAGCTCCGCTACAATTAGCTACAGCATAGCCTAAACTACAGCACTGCTACAGTTAGCTACAGCATAGCCTAAACTACAGCACCGCTACAGTTAGCTACAGCATAGCCTAAACTACAGCACTGCTACAGTTAGCTACAACATAGCCTAAACTACAGCACTGCTACAGTTAGCTACAGCATAGCCTAAACTACAGCACCTCTATGGTAGATACAGTTAGCTACAGCATAGCCTTAACTTCAGCACTGCTACAGTTAGCTACAATACAGCCTTAACTACAGCACCGAAACAGTTTGCTACAGTTAGCTACAATACAGCCTAAACTACAGCACTGCTACAATTAGTTACAGTTAGCTACAGCATAGCCTTAACTTCAGCACTGCTACAATTAGTTACAGTTATCTACAGCATAGCCTTAATTTCAGCACTGCTACAGTTAGCTACAGCATAGCCTTAATTTCAGCACTGCTACAGTTAGCTACAGCATAGCCTTAACTACAGCACCTCTATGGTAGATACAGTTAGCTACAGCATAGCCTTAACTACAGCATCGCCACAGTTATCTACAGCATAGCCTAAACTACAGCACTGCTACAGTTAGCTACAGCATAGCCTTAACTACAGCACAGTTACAGTTAGCTACAGCATAGCAAAATCTACAGCATACAGTGCATTCGGAAATACATTTTTTCCTCATCAATCTACACACAATACCCCATAATTAAAAAGTGAAAACAGTCTTGTAGAAATGTTTGCAATTGTATTACAAATAAAAAACAGAAATACCTTATTTACATAAATATTCAGACCCTTTGCTATAAGTCTCAAAAGTGAGCATCCTGTTTCCATTGATCATCCTTGTTTCTACAACTTGTTCTACAACTTGATTGGAGTCCACCTTTGGTAAATTCTATTGATTTGACATGATTTGGAAAGGCACATCTACCTGTCTATATAAGGTCCCACAGTTGACAGTGCATGTCTGATCAAAAACCAAGCCATGAGGTCATACAGCTTGGACTGTAGTCTACAAAAGCCTATTCCTGCTCTTTTCCCGCGATTCATCAAACCCATTTGTTGTGTCATCATAGTGGTCTCTGAGACTCGCTCAGGTGGAACAAAATTGATTTGAATGCCATTGAGAAAACAGAAAAGTGTCCAAGATTTTTTTCTCACAATTATACTTTCTGAATTTAAAAGTAATACTCAAAAGTAATCATCTAGTTTTTCAAAAGTATCTGTAATCTGATTACAATATTTTTCCTGGTAATGTAACGGATTACAGTGACCTTTTTTGTAATCCCTTACATGTAACATATGACATCTAATCTGTTACTCCCCAACCCTGGTCATAGCCTAAACTACAGTATAGCCTAAACTACAGCATAGCCTAAACTACGGCCTAGCGAAAGAAAAGCTTTAACAGCAGAACTACAGCACAGTCTAAGTTACAGCAGAGCTGTAGCAAGTGTAGGTCCTCTGGAAGATGTGTACTATAATTGGCAATGCTATGCCGTCATTAATCTCAAAATAGAAGCCATAGCCAGAGTGTCCATTAACTGAATCTAATCATAGAATGAATGATAAAAATAATCTCCTTTAGAAAACTGATGCATTAGCTGAGAGGTTAGAGAAACCAACTGCTATACCCAGAGTGAATGTGGGTTAGATCACAAAATAAACCAGGGTCAGGATTCCTGGATTAGGGCTGAGCTGGGACAAGATGGAGATAGGATATGCTAAATATAAATATAAAGTATGTGATGATGCTAATGCTAAAAATATACAGTACTGTGTGTAGGATTATGTCTATAGATGGAAGCATCTATCAGCTAGCTGGTGGAAGTATTTAGAACCAGCTAATGAACAACGTTCCATTTTTACCTCCTGATGCTAATCTATATTTTCCTGAGGACTGATGACGTCACCGTTAATATCCAGGGCATTCTTTCATGCCTATCTTCAAATCATCAAAGCTGAACAGCTGACCTCTCTAGTCACACATACCAAGTGACTGAGGAGATGATGATGATGATGGTAATGATGATGATGATGGTGATGATTATGATAATGATGGTGATGATGATGGTAATGATGATGATGGTGGTGATGATGATGAAGATGGTAATGATGATGGTAATGATGATGATGGTGGTGAAGATGGTGGTGATGGTGATAATGATGGTGATGATGGTGATGATGATGATGGTGATGATGATGATAATGATGATGATGATGGTGATGATGATGATGGTGATGAAGATGGTAATGATGATGGTAATGATGATGATGGTGGTGATGATGGTAGTGATGATGATGATGGTGATGAAGATGGTAATGATGATGATGGTGGTGATGATGGTGGTCATGACGATGATGATGATGATAAGGCACAAAAGTCTAACCTTTCTTTACCAAACATCCATGCATCACATGATGGTTTGTCTAACAAAAATCATATGAGAAATATTAGTACATTATTCAATTAATTTATTGAATTATTAAATCAATAATATGTTTTAAAATCTGTGTTTCAGTTCTTCCTGCATCCAGGAAGAACTGAAACATGCAATATTCTATGGCTCTATTGGTAGTGAACATGTGCCAGTAACCCCTTAGCCATTTCTGTGGGACTTTTACTATCAGCTGACCAAGGGAACTATGCCCCAACCATACAACCATCCTCCAATAAGAGCTACCCACACATTCACCGTCTCCAAGCCCAAAATGAGTAAACAATATCGATGAAAAACAAAAACATGGCTATTACAAGATTCTGCACAGAAGAGTAGAGGACCATCTAATCTTACTGTATTAAACACTAGTCCCTGTTGTATCTTATTCATGTATTTTTTATGCTTTTGGAACCTTCTGTCAACCAAGTGCCAACTGGGGAAATAACCATGCTGTTTCAGACTAACAAACATACACAGAAACTTGGCCGTTTCTGTCGAGTTGCTAATTTGTCATTCTGAACACAACATGAGAGAAGTCTAAAAACCCATCTGATCCATTTACCCAGATCCCAGAGGGTCATTGATCTCCTTACCCAGACCCCCGAGGGTCATTGATCTCCTTACCCAGACCCCCGAGGGTCATTGATCTCCTTACCCAGACCCCCAAGGGTCATTGATCTCCTTACCCAGACCCCCGAGGGTCATTGATCTCCTTACCCAGACCCCCGAGGGTCATTGATCTCTTTACCCAGACCCACGAGGGTCATTGATCTCCTTACCCAGACCCCCGAGGGTCATTGATCTCTTTACCCAGACCGCCGAGGGTCATTGATCTCTTTACCCAGACCCCTGAGGGTCATTGATCTCCTTACCCAGACCCCCGAGGGTCATTGATCTCTTTACCCAGACCCCCGAGGGTCATTGATCTCTTTACCCAGACCCCCGAGGGTCATTGATCTCTCTACCCAGACCCCCGAGGGTCATTGATCTCCTTACCCAGACCCCAGAGGGTCATTGATCTCTCTACCCAGACCCCCGAGGGTCATTGATCTCTCTACTCAGACCCCCAAGGGTCATTGATCTCTTTACCCAAACCCCAGAGAGTCATTGATCTCTTTACCCAGACCCCTGAGGGTCATTATGAGGAGATAACCAGTCATAATACCAGACTGAATGAGATGGATTCTTGCATTAAATGAGTGAGGCCCTCTAAGCTGGACTTGGGTTACACTTGGCACCCTATTCCCTATACAGTGCACTACATTTGACCAAGGTCCATATAGGGAATTAGGGTTCACTTTGGGACATAGGCTTGGGGCTCTCATCCCCTGAGTCTCATCACAAAACACCCGTCTGTCTCTGGTAAAAACGTCCAGCTTTGAGCAATGAGATCTCATAGCGTTCTTCAATATGGCTTCCAGGAGACAGTTGTTTGGGTTGTTGTTTTGTGTTTGTCCAAACCGTTATTTCAACTACTACAGAAAACTAATCAGGCCTCCACAGGATCCATTCAGAGACTTTGTTTATTCACTCCGTCTAAAAAATGAATAGGCAGTGCAACAGAGTTGAGGTTTTATGTGTGGATTTCACAGACATCTCTCTGTCTCTGTCTGTCTGTCTGTCTCTCTCTCTTTCTGTCTCTTTGTCTCTCTTTCTGTCTCTCTCTCTCTCTTTTTCTCTCTCTCTCTTTCTGTCTCTCTCTCTCTTTCTCTTTCTGTCTCTCTCGCTGTCTCTTATCCTCCTCACCCCTCCGGTCTTTCATTTCCATATTTGTCCTCCACTCTTTCTCCCGTGCACTCTCTTCCTTCTACTGTGGTGAAGGCAGCCCAGTCCTGGTCTCTCTTTCCTAACTATAGTAATATACTGAGTCTGAGCCGTCTGGACTGACACTGGACTCCGTGTTAACTTTCCAAAGTTAACACTGGCCAAAGATGTGCAGTCACGGGCAGCCTGCTAGCCGAGGCCCTGCTGAGCCTCCTCCTGCCTGACGTGGATCACAGCTAAAAGAGTCCCAGACAGGTTCCAGATCAGTAGCACAGGACCATAAAAAGACCGGCACCATTAACACAGAGGAGAGAGAGAAGCTGGAGGGCGGAGGCTATAATAATTCACTGATTAAATTGATTAAATCAGGGAACAGTTCAGTGTGTCTACTTGATGCCTCTATCAGGCTGCATTGTCGGACATCACCTTATCCAGGGAAAGACCAGGACAACAGGTGCATTAATTATTATGTGTCCTATAAATAATGCATTACAGTGAATATTGGATTTCTATGGACACGGGGGGGGGTGGTGAGCGGACTCACTCAAGCCGTAATGCATACGGATAGAAACCCATAGTGAGAACCACGACTGTGATTCTATTTTCTCAGAAATGTCCCATTATCAATGGAATCTGCGAGCGCAGACAGAGCGAAAACGAATAAGTATGTCATCACATGCCAAGGGAAATGAATCAAGCGTATACTATTGCTATTCCAGTTCCTCGTGTTACCGTAACTCTCCAGTTATAGCCCAGCTTCCCTGTGAAGTCACTGTTTCAACCAGACATCCAGGTCTGTGATAAAGTGTCCCACTACTCCTATTCAAAAGGTAAATGGAAGGTTTCCAGGAAGGACTTGTCCCTGTGAGAGAGGACCCAGGTTGTACAGCAAATTGCACCGTATTCCCTGCACTACTTTCGACCAGAACCCATGGTTAAAAGTAGTGCACTAAATAGGGAATAGGGTGCCATTTGGGATGCAGTCCTAGAGAGCGAAGGCCTGGCAGTGTGCACGGTCACACACTGCATGACGTCTTAGCAGGGGAACATTCCTCCTGCTCTTTCTCTCCCTCCTCTACAGCCATCCTTCTAGTTAGAGGCAGGAGGCATGAACAGTGGTCAAGCGCAGCATGGGCAGCGGATGAATGTACAATTGAGCTATAAAAAAATCCCAACCCCAACCAATGGGGAAATGTCACAGACTGAGTATAATAAATTATTATTTTGCATAGTCTTTCTTTCCAGAACTTTCCACATAAAGAAATGCGTGAAATCTAATTCCACAACGTTGACTTTCTTATTTACAGCAGAATGGAAGAAAAGGAAGTAGAATAATGGGTTCTGATTTGTTTTACCAGCAGCATTTCCTACCAGGTTGATCGAAAAATGACATCAAACGTTTAAGGTGCAATATGCAGAAATCGCTCCACCATTTCCTGGTTGCTAATAGTTTGCCTAATTTCAGTTCATGTGATAAAATAAGCAAGTATAGTGTAGATAATCACAATAACAATGACAGATCTAAACTGGTAGACCAAAAAGTTACATACTCCAACTTTAATATAAGTAATAAATACAACCTCTTTACTACTTCCCTACCAGCCCACCTCCAACAATGCCCCTCTCTGGACTACTCTAATGGGGAGGTGTGTGACTGTGGAATGACTCTGTAGTGACTGTGTGTAGTAACTGTGTGTAGGCACTGTGTGTAGTAACTGGGTGTAGGCACTGTGTAGTGACTGTGTGTGTGTGTGTGTGTGTGTGTGTGTGTGTCTGTGTGTGTGTGTGTGTGTGTGTGTGTGTGTCTGTGTGTGTGTCTGTGTGTGTGTGAAAGAGAGAGACTGTGTAGAGAATTTGTAGTGACTGTGTAGAGATGGTGTAGAGACGGTGTAGTGACTGTGTGTAGTGACTCTGTGTAGTGACTGTATATAGTGACTGTGTGTAGTGACTCTGTGTAGTGACTGTATATAGTGACTGTGTGTACTGACTGTGTGTAGTGACTGTGTAGTGATTGTGTAGTGACTGTGTAGTGACTGTGTAGTGACGGTGTATAGTGACGGTGTATAGTGACGGTGTGGTGACGGTGTAGTGACTGTGTAGTGACTCTGTGTAGTCACTGTGTATTGACATGGTAGGGACTGTGTATAGTGACTGTGTAGTGACTGTGTATTGACTTTGTAGTGACTGTGTATAGTGACTGTGTAGTCACTGTGTATTGACGGTGTAGTGACTGTGTATAGTGACTGTATAGTGACTGTGTGTAGTGACTGTGTAGTGACTGTGTGGTGACTGTGTATAGTGACTGGATAGTGACTGTGTGTAGTGACTGTGTAGTGACTGTGTGGTGACTGTGTAGTGACTGTGTATAGTGGCTGTGTAGTGACTGTGTGTAGTGCCTGTGTGTAGTGACTGTGTGTAGTGACTGTGTAGTGACTATGTAGTGACTGTGTGTAGTGCCTGTGTGTAGTGACTGTGTGTAGTGACAGTGTGGTGACGGTGTAGTGACGGTGTAGTGACTGTGTGTAGTGACTGTGTGTAGTGACTGTGTATAGTGACTGTGTAGTGACTCTGCGTAGTCACTGTGATTTGACGTTGTAGGGACTGTGTATAGTGATTGTGTAGTGACTGTGTATTGACTTTGTAGTGACTGTGTATAGTGACTGTGTAGTCACTGTGTATTGACGGTGTAGTGACTGTGTAGTCACTGTGTATTGACGGTGTAGTGACTGTGTATAGTGACTGTATAGTGACTGTGTGGTGACTGTGTGGTGACTGTGTGGTGACTGTGTAGTGACTGTGTGGTGACTGTGTAGTGACTGTGTATAGTGGCTGTGTAGTGACTGTGTGTAGTGACTGTGTAGTGACTGTGTAGTGACTGTGTGTAGTGACGGTGTAGTGACGGTGTAGGGACTCTGTATAGTGTAGTAATGAATGGTCTTATGGGTGGCAGCTTTCATTTAACATCTATTGATTCTGAAGCAGCATCAGCTTTCACCTTCAACCTTTTGGCTCAGATGGGAAAGAACAGAGAGACTGAGAGAAAGAACAGAGAGAAAGAAAAGAGAAGAGGAGAAAAGTGAAGAGGAGAGAGTTGAGACAGGCCTCACTGTAGGGGGCATCCCAAATGGCACCCTTATTCCCTTAATGGTGCACTACATTTGACTAGGGCCCTGTGCACTACGTAGGGAATAGGGTGTCATTTGGGATGTATCTAGCTATACAGGAGGTGGGATTGTTCGAGCTCTTCCATAAATCACTCTACGATGACAGGAGGTGGTCCTCCAGTCACTCAGCCCACCCCTCCCTGTGACCCCTGGGGTGACAGCATCTTTCTGGGGGTCAGAGAGAACAAAACGGGGGAACATCCAGCTCCCATACCGCCCCTCTTCCCTCTGCCCACATAGACCCTTTCATCCTATAGCACTATGC
This sequence comes from Oncorhynchus clarkii lewisi, assembly GCF_045791955.1. NCBI lineage: Eukaryota > Metazoa > Chordata > Actinopteri > Salmoniformes > Salmonidae > Oncorhynchus > Oncorhynchus clarkii. Next base: position 8,065,418 of record NC_092149.1, on the reverse strand, counting down.
TACAGACTTAGCAACTAGAGAGCGAGAGAGAGAGGGAGAGAGAGAGAGCGAGAGAGAGAGCGAGAGAGAGAGAGAGAGCGAGAGAGAGCGAGAGAGAGCGAGAGAGAGCGAGAGAGAGAGAGAGAGAGAGAGAGAGAGAGAGCGAGAGAGAGCGAGCGAGAGAGAGCGAGAGAGAGCGAGAGCGAGAGAGAGAGAGAGCGAGAGAGAGCGAGAGAGAGAGAGCGAGAGAGAGAGAGAGAGAGAGAGAGAGAGAGAGCGAGAGAGAGAGAGAGCCTTGAATGTAAGACAAAAATATTTGTGTTCCAATAAATGTCCAGTTGCCAGGACCACAAATTCCATCTACCCCCAGAGGTACGCGCAATGCCGAAGGGGGTACGCCAACTAAAAATGTGATTCATATTTAAAATATATATATAATGCTTCACATTTTCAAACAGTTCAACAGGGATATACATTTGGGTGAGGTTTTTTCCTCACCTGAGTAGCCTTGTTTCACTGCCAAAAATAACATTAAACCATCTAGTGTTCAGTGAAATAACAACACAATGTAATTAATAATTAACATCCAATAACATTAACAGCTACTCTCTTGCGGTTAACTTTGTTAAAGCAAGGTCCCTGAACTCTCATGTATTTTCTGCATTATGCAAAGATATGGGCAGTGACCATGTAACGCTTTTACAACATACAGAAGTGTGCTGGTTATCAAGGGGCAAAGTATTGACATGTTTTTTGGAATTGAGAGACGAGCTTCAAGTTTTCTTTACTGACCATCATTTTCACTTGTCTGACCTCTTCCATGATGATGAGTTTCTCACACGACTGGCCTATCGGGTGATGTTTTTTCTCACACGACTGGCCTATCTGGGTGATGTTGTCTCTCACCTGAATGATCTGAATCTAGGATTACAGGGACTCTCCGCAACTATATTCAATGTGTGGGACAAAATTGAGGCTATGATTAAGGAGTTGGAGCTCTTTTCTGTCTGCATTAATAAGGACAACACACAGGTCTTTCCATCATTGTATGATTCTTTGTGCAAATGAACTCAAGCTTACGGACAATGTCAAATGTGATATAGTGAAGCACCTCACTAGCATGAAAACTAAATACAGGCACAGACTGTGTGGAAAATGATTTAAGACGGAGACTCTCTCCAATACAACCCAACATTGCAGAGTAATGTGCATCCTTTCAAGCACACCTTTCTCATTAACCTGTGGTGAGTTATTCACCATTTTCAATTAACAAATAAGGTTTTATATGTAAGACGGTTCAATAAAGAGCTAAATTATTGATTTATTATTATATTATTATTTGTGCCCTGGCATTATTAGAGCTCTTTGTCACTTCCCACGAGCCGGGTTGTAACAAAAACTCATTCTTATGTTTAATAAATGTATCGTATAGTGTGTGGGTGGCAGGCTTACAATGATGGTCAAAAACAACATTTGAGAGTGTGCTGACCCTGGTGCTAGAGGGGGTACGCAGCTGGAGGTTGAATGTTTGAAGGGGTGCGGGACTATAAAATGTTTGGGAACCACTACCCTAGCTAGAGCACACAAAAACTATACATACCTCGGCCAAACATCAGCGCCACAGGTAACTTCCACAAAGCTGTGAACGATCTGAGAGACAAGGCAAGAAGGGCATTCTATGCCATCAAAAGGAACATGAAAATTCAACATACCAATTAGGATCTGGCTGAAAATACTTGAATCAGTTATAGAACCCATTGCCCTTTATGGTTGTAAAGTCGGGGGTCCTCTCACCAAACAAGAATTCACAAAATGGGACAAACACCAAATTGAGACTGCATGCAGAATTCTGTAAAAATATCCTCAGTGTAAAACACCAAATAAGGCATGCAGAGCAGAATTAGGCCAATACCCACTAATTATCAAAATCCAGAAAAGAGCCGTTCAATTCTACAACCACTTAAAAGGAAGCGATTCCCAACCTTTCATAACAAAGCCATCACATACTGAGAGAGGAACCTGGAGAAGAGTCCCCTAAGCATGCTGGTCCTGGGGCTCTGTTCACAAACACAAACAGACCCCACAGAGCCCCAGGACAGCAACACAATTAGACCCAACCAAATCATGAGAAAACAAAAAGATAATTACTTGACACATTGGAAAGAATTAACAAAAAAACAGAGCAAACTAGAATGCTATTTGGCCCTAAACAGAGAGTACACAGTGGCAGAATACCTGACCCAAACTTAAGGAAAGCTTTGACTATGTACAGACTCAGTGAGCATAGCCTTGCTATTAAGAAAGGCCGTCGTAGGCAGACCTGGCTCTCAAGAGAAAACAGGCTATGTGCTCACTGCCCACAAACTGAGGTGGAAACTGAGCTGCTCCTAACCTCCTGCCCAATGTATGACCATATTAGAGAGACATATTTCCCTCAGATTACACAGATCCACAAAGATCTCCAAAACAAACCCGATTTTGATCAACTCCCATATCTACTGGGTGAAATCCCACAGTGTGCCATCATCCCATATCTACTGGGTGAAATACCACAGTGTGACATCATCCCATATCTACTGGGTGAAATACCACAGTGTGCCATCATCCCATATCTACTGGGTGAAATCCCACAGTGTGCCATCATCCCATATCTACTGGGTGAAATACCACAGTGTGCCATCATCCCATATCTACTGGGTGAAATACCACAGTGTGCCATCATCCCATATCTACTGGGTGAAATACCACAGTGTGCCATCATCCCATATCTACTGGGTGAAATACCACAGTGTGCCATCATCCCATATCTACTGGGTGAAATCCCACAATGTGCCATCATCCCATATCCACTGGGTGAAATCCCACAATGTGCCATCACAGCAGCAAGATTTGTGACCTGTTGCCACAAGAAAAGGTCAACCAGTGAAGAACAAACACCATTGTAAATATAACCCATATTTATGCTTATTTATTTTCCCTTTTGTACTTTAACTATTTGTACATCATTATAACACTGTGTATATATATATATATATATATATATAATATGACATTTGTAATGTCTTTATTGTTTTGGAACTTCTGTATGTTTAATGTTTACTGTTGATTTTTATTGTTTATTTCACTTTATATATTATCTACCTCACTTGCTTTGGCAATGTTAAGACATGTTTCCCATGCCAATAAAGCCCCTTGAATTGAATTGACAGAGAGAGAGAGAGGCATCAAAGGCAGTAGACTACAGAGACAGCTGTGTGTGTGTGTGTGTGTGTGTGTGTGTGTGTGTGTGTGTCAGATAATCCCAGTGAGGCAGCAGCCCAGTGTGGGGTCTCCAGGTGGCCCTCAGGGTGAAGCAGGGTTGACCCCAGTTGATCCGGGCTGTCAGGAGCTCAGATCTCTTCCTGACATTGCAGTAGAGACTGAACACCAGGACAATGTACCATTCCATCATGTAACAGAGCCTCCACACAGCTCAAACAGCCCCTGTATTCCTCCACTTCCTCACAGATCAGTGTCAGGAGGACAAGCACATACAGACAACTGGAAGAACCAAACATGGCAACACAGACTGTCACATTGGCAACATACACACCAGAAATGCTGTGTTATTATTTATATGTTCCAATCTAATCATTTGTATTAAAAAGCTACATTAAATTAATAATTGTAATCAATAGTTTTGCAGTTTTAATGACAACTTTAATGACAAATGGACATGGCCTTTTCCTGAAACCGTCATGGTAGCATGCCTCACACCCCAAAAGTATTTGTCATGGCAGACAAGGGCAGGTCTGAAGGCCTTTCTTATAGGGCTGAGACACCCAGACAGGCTGCAGATAGCAGCAGTCATGACAACCCAGCCCAGCAGTAGCAGCAGTCATGACTGCTCTCTCTCCCTCTATCTCTCCCTGTCTTTCCTTGTCTCTCTCTGTCAATTTTTTTCAATTCAATTCAAGGGGCTTTATTGGCATGGGAAACGTGTTAACATTGCCAAAGCAAGTGAGTTTGGCCTTTCTAGGGAGTTTTTCCTAGCCACCGTGCTTCTACACCTGCATTGCTTGCTGTTTGGGGTTTTAGGCTGGGTTTCTGTACAGCACTTTGATATATCAGCTGATGTACGAAGGGCTATATAAATACATTTGATTTGATTTGATTTGAGGTAGATAATATACAAAAGTCTCTCTTAATGTCTCTCTATCTCTCCCTCTCTCTCTCTCTCTCTTCCTGTCTATCAATATCTCCCTGACTCTCTCCCTCTCTCTCTCTCTCCCCTTCTCTATCTCTCCCTGTCTCTCTCTCTCTCTCTCTCTCTTCCTGTCTATCAATCTCTCCCTGACTCTCTCCTTCTCTCTCTCTGTCTCTGTGTGTCCCTCTCTGCACGGAGGAGGATAGCTCTGACAGCGATAGAGACGCTAACATGGAACGACCCATGACCACCAGCCAACATTTTCACACAGAGAGGAGAGGACAGACCAGGAATGTCATTCAGTGCTGTTGAACAACTATTATGCTGATTACTCATGAAGTACTGCAGTAAAGCAGTAAATAATGTGGACCATAAATACATGTTGGTGCAATACATCTGTGAAGTTTTGTTCGTCAGTCTTCAGACTCAGATCCTACGGTCTACTGGAGAGAACTGGAACATATGAACATGTGTTCCAGTATGAATGGATGGATCCGGAAGACATTAGCCTGACAGACTGTAGCAGGATGAGCTTTCTGCAGCTGTGTGTCTCAAACACGGTGTGATGTGTCAAAAAGCAACAAGGTCAGAGAGTTTGTCAACATCACAAATACAGACGGTGTAGAATAGACTGAACTCAAAGCTTTTAATCAAAGTGTGCATTTCTGTCTTTAGATTGTGTCTCCAACAAACATAGCATTGAGATCGCACGCACGCGCACACACACACACACACACGCACGCACGCACACACGCACGCACACACACGCACGCACGCACACACCACAAACACACACACACTCACACACACACACACGCACACACACACGCACGCACACACCACAAACACACACACACGCACGCACGCACACACACACACACCACAAACACACACTCACACGCACACGCACACACACAAACACACCACAAACACACACCAATTCATGCAGTATGTTGTGGTCTATGTGTAATTGAGTGCATTGGCCATATCAAGATGTTTACATGGGACTGTTTTGTTTACATCCTTAATCATGTAGCCTAAATATTTGATTAAAAAAAGCCTGTGTGTGTGTGGATGTGTATACAGGTGTGTGTGTGTGCATGCACGCTTATTCTGATATGCCATGAGTGCAAGGCAGTGACCCGTTAGAGTGTGTGTGGGCGTGTGTGTGTATATGTGTGTGTGGGTTCCCACGTGGCTGTGTGTGTGTGGCATGTCACCACATGGGTAAAGTAAACTGGCCTGGGGTGGCCAATGCCATGCAGAGCAGCAGAAACCAAAACCATCTCCTCCATGATAGCAGCCTGCAGCCCATCAGAACTACTCTCTCTCTCTCTGTCTGTCTGTCTGTATTCGTCTCTCTCTCTCCCTCCCTCTGTCTGTATCCGTCTCTCTCTGTCTGTATCCGTCTCTCTCTCTGTCTGTATCCGTCTCTCTCTCTCTCTCTCTCTCTCTCTCTCTCTCTCTCTCTCTCTCTCCCTCTCTCTCTCTCCCTCTCTCTATCTCTCTCTCTCTCTCTCTCTCTCCCTCTCTCTCTCGCTCTCTCTCTCTCCCTCTCTCTCTCTCTCTCTCTCTCTCTCTCTCTCTCTCTCTCTCTCTCTCCCTCTCTCTCTCTCTCTCTCTCTCTCTCTCTCTCTCTCTCTCTCTCTCTCTCTCTCTCCCTCTCTCTATCTCTCTCTCTCTCTCTCTCTATCTCTCTCTCTCTCTCTCTCTCTCTCTCTCTGCTACATGAGTGGAATGTTTACAGGGAGTCTAGTGTTAATGTGTAGTTCATCGTGACACAGAACAAAACACTATAAAATGTGCTCTGATGATATCTCACAGAGGTATGCAAATTGTTTATGAAGTAGGCTATATCATTAATGTGTCATGACATGCAATGTTCGCCAAATAAGGTCCCACTATCGATTGATTCATGTCATGGATGACGACAAATCTGTTTTCATAGGAAATGAAATCTGTTGATTCATAGGAAATGAAATCTGTTGATTCATAGGAAATGAAATCTGTTGATTCATAGGAAATGAAATCTGTTGATTCATAGGAAATGAATGGGAGAACAAGTCTAAGGGGATAACATTTGCTGATGTCATTCTGAGGAACAACTTCTGAGGTCCAGACACACTGAGATACTCTAACATATCTACAGCTCTAAACACAAAGATTAAAGGCTTTTATCTTAGAAACAAGAGGTTTAAGCAGAACCATTTTCAATGCTTTGTATGTCCTTAGCAGCGATTCCCAAGTGACCACAGAGAAACCAACCACAGTATAATACAATAGATGTGATTTGAATGGCTCAAAACAAAGTCTGACACGTTTACTAAAAGATGGGGATGCTCTTTATTCAGTGAAAACCACTAGAACGATGTAAACACGCCCCGCTTTCATCACCAAGATACTCTGGAACCTCATTGGTTCACACATGATCACTTCTGAGGACTTCAACAGCTGAAGTTTTCACCCCTCTTGAAAGCTCAGATTAAGGAACAGATGATGAGGACAATTCAGACCAGAACTACATGACCTGTTGAGCACCATTGGTGTAGAAAGGGACACAAAAGGGTTTTTATGAAGTTTCATACCTTCACACGACATCCACATTCATCTGAATGATTTGCCCTCATTGACATTCCATTTACTGCCAGATAAATGTCTTATGACAGCTGTCAAAAGGTCAATGGGAAGAAAGGTTGTTTTGGTCGACGTGGTTAGGCTTAGGCTGCTTTGTGTTATAATGTAACACGTTTCATGTACTTGAGACCAACACAGAATGTAGTGTTTTGGAGGCTGACGAGGCGAGCCGAAAGCCACTCCACATGGACTTAAACATTTCTCCCACCACTCAATAGCTGGCACCCTGGGTCCTCCAGTAGCCCTGAGCTCAAATAGAGCCGTCCTACCACAATGCCTGAGAGGATTAAATGGTCTCTTGGCCAACGTTCACAGGGGGAACTGGGGGCCTCTCATCTTTATCTATCTGGATCCCCTTTCCTCTCTTTTGAAACGGAACAAAGGTGGCCAAATCTTCTCCCGCTCCGACAACACAGAGTAAACCCCTTCAGAACCACGGGTGAGCTGAGAGGAACGAGGAGAGCTTCTCAACAGGCTTGATCTCATTATTCCATCTGGGTACTTCAATCCACAACATTGATCGGAATGGAGGTGAAAGAAAGTATTTTGGAATCCGGCCTCCCTGGCTTTCATAGACGAACGTTCCCAGAGCCAAGTGAGCACAATACTAGATAACTTAGTTGTCTTGGTAACCTCTAGGGTTTACATTGGGACTGGTGTATAGTACAAGTGGTTCCTTTACCACAAGTGTATATGGTACATTATAAACTGGGAGGTTAAAACCCTGAATGCTGATTGACTGACAGCCGTGGTATATCAGACCGTATACCACAGGTATGACAAAACATTTATTTTTACTGCTCTAATTACATTGGTAACCAGTTTATAATAGCAATAGGGCACCTCGGGGGTTTGTGGTATATCCAGGCTCGCCTTGTTGTGTCGTGCATAAGAACAGCCCTTAGCCTTTGTATATAGGCCATATACCACAACCCCTCCTGCCTTATTGCTTAATATATTATCTTCCTGTGTGATTCTTTGTAGTATTCTGATATCTGTCACAAATTGTCGTTGTTTCTCCGGTGATACTGTCCAGTATTGTCTTTGTGTCTCTGGTGATACTGTCCAATATTGTCTTTGTGTCTCTGGTTTTATTGTCCAATATTGTCTTTGTGTCTCTGGTTTTATTGTCCAATATTGTCTTTGTGTTGTCTGGTTATATTGTTCAATATTGTCTTTGTGTCTCTGGTGATACTGTCCAATATTGTCTTTGTGTCTCTGGTGATATTGTCCAATATTGTCTTTGTATCTCTGGTGATATTGTCTTTGTGTTCATGGTAATATTGTCTTTGTGTTCATGGTAATATTGTCTTTGTGTTCATGGTAATATTGTCTTTGTGTTCATGGTAATATTGTCTTTGTGTTCATGGTAATATTGTCTGTGTTCATGGTAATATTGTCTTTGTGTTCATGGTAATATTGTCTTTGTGTTCATGGTAATATTGTCTTTGTGTTCATGGTAATATTGTCTTTGTGTTCATGGTAATATTGTCTGTGTTCATGGTAATATTGTCTTTGTGTTCATGGTAATATTGTCTTTGTGTTCATGGTAATATTGTCTTTGTGTTCATGGTAATATTGTCTTTGTGTTCATGGTAATATTGTCTTTGTGTTCATGGTAGTATTGTCTTTGTGTTCATGGTAATATTGTTTTTGTGTTCATGGTAGTATTGTCTTTGTGTTCATGGTAATATTGTCTGTGTTCATGGTAATATTGTCTTTGTGTTCATGGTAATATTGTCTTTGTGTTCATGGTAGTATTGTCTTTGTGTTCATGGTAATATTGTCTTTGTGTTCATGGTAATATTGTATTTGTGTTCATGGTAATATTGTCTTTGTGTTCATGGTAATATTGTCTTTGTGTTCATGGTAATATTGTCTTTGTGTTCATGGTAATATTGTCTTTGTGTTCATGGTAATATTGTCTGTGTTCATGGTAATATTGTCTTTGTGTTCATGGTAATATTGTCTTTGTGTTCATGGTAATATTGTCTTTGTGTTCATGGTAATATTGTCTTTGTGTTCATGGTAATATTGTCTTTGTGTTCATGGTAGTATTGTCTTTGTGTTCATGGTAATATTGCCTTTGTGTTCATGGTAGTATTGTCTTTGTGTTCATGGTAATATTGTCTGTGTTCATGGTAATATTGTCTTTGTGTTCATGGTAATATTGTCTTTGTGTTCATGGTAATATTGTCTTTGTGTTCATGGTAATATTGTCTGTGTTCATGGTAATATTGTCTTTGTGTTCATGGTAATATTGTCTTTGTGTTCATGGTAATATTGTCTTTGTGTTCATGGTAATATTGTCTTTGTGTGCATGGTAATATTGTCTTTGTGTTCATGGTAATATTGTCTTTGTGTTCATGGTAATATTGTCTTTGTGTTCATGGTAATATTGTCTTTGTGTTCATGGTAATATTGTCTTTGTGTTCATGGTAATATTGTCTTTGTGTTCATGGTAATATTGTCTTTGTGTTCATGGTAATATTGTCTGTGTGTTCATGGTAATATTGTCTTTGTGTTCATGGTAATATTGTCTTTGTGTTCATGGTAGTATTGTCTTTGTGTTCATGGTAGTATTGTCTTTGTGTTCATGGTAATATTGTATTTGTGTTCATGGTAATATTGGCTGTGTGTTCATGGTAATATTGTCTTTGTGTTCATGGTAATATTGTCTTTGTGTTCATGGTAATATTGTCTTTGTGTTCATGGTAATATTGTCTTTGTGTTCATGGTAATATTGTCTTTGTGTTCATGGTAATATTGTCTGTGTTCATGGTAATATTGTCTTTGTGTTCATGGTAATATTGTCTTTGTGTTCATGGTAATATTGTCTTAGTGTCTCTGGTGATACTGTCCAGTATTGTCTTTGTGTTCATGGTAGAGAGGATATTATGTTTTATTAAAGGGGAAATCTGCAGTTGCTACATACAGTTGAGGATTTATGAATTAATTATATTTACCCAATAATTGTTGAAGAATATAATTTATAAATGCCTCATGTCATATCTCATCATAACTCAAAATATAAGATTGTTTTACCTCAATGTTTGAAAACAAACTGCATGTAAACAAACACTGTCTAGCCTCAAACATGGTTACAACTATAATGTTGATATCATGGATGGTCAGTCCTTGCATCCATAGCTCAGTCTATGAATTTGATAGTCAGGTTACATTTCTCCAGCCACATCCCTCGGCTTTTTACAGAAACAGGGGCAGGGAGGACACAAGGTTATTGTTTCAACTGCTGATTGCTGCTATAAGGTCCCACAGTATGAATATCACAAATCCCATGCCTGGGATGGGACTTACATCAGACTCCCAGATTAGCAGATCTCTCATTGGCCTTCAACACATCCATGAGCCTGATAAAGAGAAGCAGTCACCTGATGGGACTGACTGGCTACTGTTGACCCTGTATCACTGTAGCCCAGCACAGACTCCAGCACCACTCCACTGACTGTGTGTGTGTGTGTGTGTGTGTGTGTGTGTGTGTGTGTGTGTGTGTGTGTGTGTGTGTGTGTGTGTGTGTGTGTGTGTGTGCGCGTGCGTGCATGTATGTGTGTGTGTGTGTGTGTGTGTGTGTGTGCGTGCGTGCGTGTGTGTGTGTACGTCATGTCATCTTTTATGGGTCAGTAAGTCACTTTTGAGGAAAAGGACCCGTTGAACGGTCTAAAAATCATGACCTTGATAATAACAGTTAGACTAGCAACAACCCCCATCACTACACACAGTGTTACCTGCACACCTGCCTCATGTACGGGTAGCTGTGGCTGATGAACCCAAGGACTCGGACAGTCAGGGTGCAGAGCAGGAGGTTTAATGTTAGGCTATACAGGCCAGGCTTCTTGCCTTCTCTCGCAGGTGTTCCAGAAACAATGTCAAGTGAGGACTGGAGATGAGACAGAGGCTGCGTCCCAAATGGAACCCTATTCCCTATATAGTGCACTATGGGCCCTGGTTAAAAGTAGTGCACTATATAGGGAATAGGGTGCCATTGGGGACAAACCCAGAGAACAGAGGACATTGTTACTCTGCTCACACCACTGAGCTGGGAGTTTACTGCAGCAGATAACTGAGTAACATAATGTCTGGGTCCTCTGGTGACATCACTATGGCATTGTTTTCTCATTGGCTCCCACATATAGAGTAAACAGAACATTAGAATGTCCAGAAAAGCCTAAATGAAATCTCCAACACATTGGACTAAACAAATCCTCTAACCACTGGCATATACAGTATACAATACATTGACATACAGTACACTGACATATACAGTATACTAACATATACAGTATACAGTACACTGACATATACAGTACACTGACATATACAGTACACTGACATATACAGTACACTGACATATACAGTATACAGTACACTGACATATACAGTACACTGACATATACAGTATACAGTAAACTGACATATACAGTACACTGACATATACAGTACACTGACATATACAGTACACTGACATATACAGTACACTGATATATAACAGTACACTGACATATACAGTACACTGACATATAACAGTACACTGACATATACAGTACACTGACATATACAGTATACTAACATATACAGTATACAGTACACTGACATATACAGTATACAGTACACTGACATATACAGTACACTGACATATACAGTACACTAACATATACAGTACACTAACATATACAGTACACTGACATATACAGTACACTGACATATACAGTACACTGACACATACAGTAGAATTATGAAGAAACTGCAGTGAGATATGTATGGCTGTATTCTCCAGACAGACAAACACAGACGGACAGACAGTCACAAGCAGACAGACAGATGGACAGTCAGAAAGACAGACAGAATGAGGCATGTTCTATTGGTGAGACACGGACATCAAAGCAGTCTGAAGAAAGGAAGTCAGCATGGGATGAGAGGGATGAGTGGAGAAGGAATTCAGAGCCACACTAGGACCTTTCACAGAGCCAGCAGGGCACCCTGTTAGAGGACAGGATGTTTTACTGGTTTATAGTGGCACTACAGTCCAGTCTGACCTTAAACCTAACTCTAACCCTAACTTTAACTCTAACCCCAACTCTAACCCTAACTCTAACCCTAACTAACCCTAACTCTAACCCCAACTCTAACCCTAACTAACCCTAACTTTAACCCTAACTAACCCTAACTCTAACCCCAACTCTAACCCTAACTAACCCTAACTCTAACCCTAACTAACCCCAACTCTAACCCTAACTAACCCTAACTCTAACCCCAACTCTAACCCTAACTAACCCTAACTCTAACCCTAACTAACCCTAACTCTAACCCTAACTAACCCTAACTAACCCTAACTCTAACCCTAACTCTAAACCTAACCCTAACCCTAACTCTAAACCTAACCCTAACTCTAAACCTAACCCTAACTCTAAACCTAACCCTAACTCTACTACATTGAAACACTCAGAGTCCAGAAAGTGCACCATAGATCTCAAGAGGTATTCATCCATCATGTAGATCTAGTATGTGGTTAAGATGGAGGTTCAGTTTCTCTCCCACATAAAACATCAAACCACTCAAACACAACTCTATGCTTCTTCTAACAGTCTGTGAAACATTAGGAGAATATAGTGATATTTTTAAATGAAGTCGAGTAGGAAATTCATTTGTGCTGGAAATGGACTTTATAATCCAATTCTACATTCAATTAACAGTATTACATTTAAACTCCTCTCTGTGAAACATCAGCTACATCAGGGCACTTAAAAACCATTCCATTAACAATAAGTCTCTCTTAGTTAGCCAATATAAATAATGCAGCCCATTCAAGTTCCCTGCATTAGCTGTGTTTTTCCTTCTGCCTGGCCTCCCTCTTAAGCTGATGGTCACGCTGCGTTCCTTATGACCAAGGACATGTCTCAAATGGCATCCTATTCCCATAGACCCTGGTCAAAAGTAGTGCACTATATAGGGAACAGGGTGCCAGAGTCCATAGGGTTCTGGTCAAAAGTAGTGCACTATATAGGGAATAGGGTGCCATTTGGGACGAAGCCGGGGGGGAAGAGAGAGGGCAAACACCGACTGTGACGGGGAACTCCAACCCCAGCACCAAGACAGCACAGACCCATGTGAGAACATTCAATAAAGAAAACGGAGCAGACATGAAATAAACGGAGTGGTCAGAGAAACAACAACCTGACTGACCCTTCAGATTCCTTTCTCAGGTTGGTTTCCTGTCTGCTTCAGGCTCAGCTGTTGAAAGGCTGTTACTGTTGAAGCTCCACACCTGTCCTCTTTGACAGGGGCTATTCCAGTCACACAGCAAGAGGGATTGGACCTTTAAAGCCACATTCTGTAAGATGTGCATTCCATCAAACAGTAGGCCCCCCGACAACCATGTATACAATGGAGCAATATCCCTACGTCTCGACCCATGTTGTACTGACTCATTCAGCTGGTATTACTAGTACTACATGTATACTGGTCTGGCTGAGGATGGAAGGACAGGAATTATCACCACAGGACATAGAGGATTTAGTCTATGTCATCTCTCAGCTGTAGTCTATGTAGTGTCTCAGCTGTAGTCTATGTCATCTCTCAGCTGTAGTCTATGTCATCGCTCAGCTGTAGTCTATGTCATCGCTCAGCTGTAGTCTATGTAGTCTCTCAGCTGTAGTCTATGTCATCTCTCAGCTGTAGTCTATGTCATCGCTCAGCTGTAGTCTATGTAGTCTCTCAGCTGTAGTCTATGTAGTCTCTCAGCTGTAGTCTATGTAGTGTCTCAGAGTAGTCTATGTAGTCTCTCAGCTGTAGTCTATGTCATCTCTCAGCTGTAGTCTATGTCATCTCTCAGCTGTAGTCTATGTCATCTCTCAGCTGTAGTCTATGTAGTGTCTCAGCTGTAGTCTATGTCATCTCTCAGCTGTAGTCTATGTCATCTCTCAGCTGCAGTCTATGTAGTCTCTCAGCTGTAGTCTATGTAGTCTCTCAGCTGCAGTCTATGTAGTCTCTCAACTGTAGTCTATGTAGTCTCTCAGCTGTAGTCTATGTAGTGTCTCAGAGTAGTCTATGTAGTCTTTCAGTTGTAGGGCAGTGAGGTCTGGCCTTTCAGCATGTTGTTGAGGATGCTGCTGAGAAGGGCCATTCTGAACAGTGAAACAGTCCTCCCTCCCTCTCTTCTATTCTGTGCTGTGTGCAGACATACAGTTAAAATCCCTTTCTGGATGAACATGTAGACAGCTCTCCTCTTTAAACAGGGCTGAGGAGTGCTGAGGGCCTCACAATAGGAAACACATGGCTTTGGAATAAATAGTGTTCATTTCATTAGTTAATATGAATGATTACATTATACACCATTTAGCTAGAACAAAGTTACAACCCTACTGATTCCAAATGCAACTGAAATGTAAAACAGGAGAAAAGCTGTTACTATCTCCCAGTGCTGAGGGTTTAGCAGTGACCTGTGCTCTCATAATCTCTCTACATGTCTGAGATCGTCAGAACACGGAAACACCACTCACACCTCACTGACAGAAATAAAGAATGAAAGAAAGAGAGAGAGAGAGAGAAAGTGAGAAAGAAAGAACAGAGAAAGTACGGGAAGAGAGAGCGATAGCATCAATCCACCCTCTGATCTGATACACACCATTACACAAGAGCCTGATTTGGACTGATGAGTCCCTCACTCCCTCCCTCCCTCCCTCCCTCCCTCCCTCCCTCCCTCCCTCCCTCCCTCCCTCCTGGTGTGTGTTTTCCTCCAGTTTCTCCTCCTTGACAGGCTGTTGTTTAGCTTGGACTCCCGGTGTGACTCTAACTCCATGATCCCATGTTGGAGGCTGTTTGAGCGGAGCCGAGGAGATGAGTGACAGGTTTATATGACCCCCTCAGCCTGGTCCTGTGGTGCCTCATTACATGTATGTTTTTAATTATCCTTCCCTCGATCCACTCTCCCCTGGCTCTCTCTCTTTCTCTCTCTCTCTGGACAGGGGGACCAGGGCTAGATACTGGATCTCTCTCTGGGCAGGGGGACCAGGGTTAGATACTGGATCTCTCTCTGGACAGAGGGATAAGGGTTAGAAACTGGATCTCTCTCTGGACAGGGGGATAAGGGTTAGATACTGGATCTCTCTCTGGACAGGGGGATAAGGGCTAGATACTGGATCTCTCTCTGGACAGAGGGATAAGGGTTAGATACTGGATCTCTCTCTGGACAGGGGGATAAGGGTTAGATACTGGATCTCTCTCTGGACAGAGGGATAAGGGTTAGATACTGGATCTCTCTCTGGACAGGGGGACCAGGGTTAGATACTGGATCTCTCTCTGGACAGGGGGACCAGGGTTAGATACTGGATCTCTCTCTGGACAGGGGGATAAGGGTTAGATACTGGATCTCTCTCTGGACAGGGGGGCCAGGGTTAGATACTGGATGTCTCTCTGGACAGAGGGATAAGGGTTAGATACTGGATCTCTCTCTGGACAGGGGGACCAGGGTTAGATACTGGATCTCTCTCTGGACAGGGGGATAAGGGTTAGATACTGGATCTCTCTCTGGATAGGGGGACCAGGGTTAGATACTGGATCTCTCTCTGGACAGGGGGATAAGGGTTAGATACTGGATCTCTCTCTGGACAGGGGGACCAGGGTTAGATACTGGATCTCTCTCTGGGCAGGCGGACCAGGGTTAGATACTGGATCTCTCTCTGGACAGGGGGATAAGGGTTAGATACTGGATCTCTCTCTGGACAGGGGGATAAGGGTTAGATACTGGATCTCTCTCTGGACAGAGGGACCAGGGTTAGATACTGGATCTCTCTCTGGACAGGGGGATAAGGGTTAGATACTGGATCTCTCTCTGGACAGGGGGACCAGGGTTAGATACTGGATCTCTCTCTGGACAGGGGGACCAGGGTTAGATACTGGATCTCTCTCTGGACAGGGGGACCAGGGTTAGATACTGGATCTCTCTCTGGACAGGGGGACCAGGGTTAGATACTGGATCTCTCTCTGGACAGGGGGACCAGGGTTAGATACTGGATCTCTCTCTGGACAGGGGGACCAGGGTTAGATACTGGATCTCTCTCTGGACAGAGGGATAAGGGCTAGATACTGGATCTCTCTCTGGACAGAGGGATAAGGGTTAGATACTGGATCTCTCTCTGGACAGGGGGATAAGGGTTAGATACTGGATCTCTCTCTGGACAGGGGGACCAGGGTTAGATACTGGATCTCTCTCTGGACAGGGGGACCAGGGTTAGATACTGGATCTCTCTCTGGACAGAGGGATAAGGGTTAGATACTGGATCTCTCTCTGGGCAGGGGGATAAGGGTTAGATACTGGATCTCTCTCTGGACAGGGGGATAAGGGTTAGATACTGGATCTCTCTCTGGACAGAGGGACCAGGGTTAGATACTGGATCTCTCTCTGGACAGGGGGATAAGGGTTAGATACTGGATCTCTCTCTGGACAGGGGGACCAGGGTTAGATACTGGATCTCTCTCTGGACAGAGGGATAAGGGTTAGATACTGGATCTCTCTCTGGACAGGGGGACCAGGGTTAGATACTGGATCTCTCTCTGGACAGGGGGACCAGGGTTAGATACTGGATCTCTCTCTGGACAGGGGGACCAGGGTTAGATACTGGATCTCTCTCTGGACAGGGGGACCAGGGTTAGATACTGGATCTCTCTCTGGACAGGGGGACCAGGGTTAGATACTGGATCTCTCTCTGGACAGAGGGATAAGGGTTAGATACTGGATCTCTCTGTGGACAGGGGGATAAGGGTTAGATATTGGATCTCTCTCTGGACAGGGGGATAAGGGTTAGATACTGGATCTCTCTCTGGACAGGGGGACCAGGGTTAGATACTGGATCTCTCTCTGGACAGGGGGACCAGGGTCAGATACTGGATCTCTCTCTGGACAGGGGGACCAGGGTTAGATACTGGATCTCTCTCTGGACAGAGGGATAAGGGTTAGATACTGGATCTCTCTCTGGACAGGGGGACCAGGGTTAGATACTGGATCTCTCTCTGGACAGGGGGACCAGGGTTAGATACTGGATCTCTCTCTGGACAGGGGGACCAGGGTTAGATACTGGATCTCTCTCTGGACAGGGGGATAAGGGTTAGATACTGGATCTCTCTCTGGACAGGGGGATAAGGGTTAGAAACTGGATCTCTCTCTGGACAGGGGGATAAGGGTTAGATACTGGATCTCTCTCTGGACAGAGGGATAAGGGTTAGATACTGGATCTCTCTCTGGACAGGGGGATAAGGGTTAGATACTGGATCTCTCTCTGGACAGGGGGACCAGGGTTAGATACTGGATCTCTCTCTGGACAGGGGGACCAGGGTTAGATACTGGATCTCTCTCTGGACAGGGGGACCAGGGTTAGATACTGGATCTCTCTCTGGACAGGGGGACCAGGGTTAGATACTGGATCTCTCTCTGGACAGGGGGACCAGGGTTAGATACTGGATCTCTCTCTGGACAGAGGGATAAGGGTTAGATACTGGATCTCTCTCTGGACAGGGGGACCAGGGTTAGATACTGGATCTCTCTCTGGACTGAGGGATAAGGGTTAGATACTGGATCTCTCTCTGGACAGAGGGATAAGGGTTAGATACTGGATCTCTCTCTGGACAGGGGGACCAGGGTTAGATACTGGATCTCTCTCTGGACAGGGGGATAAGGGTTAGATACTGGATCTCTCTCTGGACAGGGGGACCAGGGTTAGATACTGGATCTCTCTCTGGACAGGGGGACCAGGGTTAGATACTGGATCTCTCTCTGGACAGGGGGACCAGGGTTAGATACTGGATCTCTCTCTGGACAGGGGGACCAGGGTTAGATACTGGATCTCTCTCTGGACAGAGGGATAAGGGCTAGATACTGGATCTCTCTCTGGACAGGGGGACCAGGGTAAACCCAGACATGTCATCCCAGTACGTGCTGTTGTTGTGGCCAGTAAGACATGACAACAGACATCTCAAATTGGTTTTCCAGTTCTGTAACAAGCAGATTAAACACTGGAATTGTTTTGCATCTGTCCAGACAAATGTGCTGAGGCTGGCTGACTGGATGGCTGGCTGGCTGACTGGATGGCTGGCTGACTGGATGGATGGCTGGTTGACTGGATGGATGGCTGGCTGACTGGATGGCTGGCTGGCTGACTGGATGGATGGCTGGCTGGCTGGCTGGCTGACTGGATGGCTGGCTGACTGGATGGCTGGTTGACTGGATGGCTGGCTGACTGGATGGCTGGCTGACTGGATGGATGGCTGGCTGACTGGATGGCTGACTGGATGGATGGCTGACTGACTGGATGGCTGACTGGATGGCTGGCTGACTGGATGGATGGATGGTTGACTGACTGGATGGCTGGCTGGCTGGCTGGATAGCTGACTGGATGGATGGCTGGCTGACTGGATGGCTGACTGGATGGATGGCTGACTGGATGGATGACTGACTGGATGGCTGACTGGATGGCTGACTGGATGGATGGCTGACTGGATGGATGACTGACTGGATGGCTGACTGGATAGCTGACTGACTGGATGGCTGACTGGATGGCTGACTGGATGGATGGCTGACTGGCTGACTGGATGGGTGGCTGACTGACTGGATGGATGGCTGACTGGATGGATGGCTGGCTGACTGGATGGCTGACTGGATGGATGGCTGACTGGATGGCTGACTGGATGGATGGCTGACTGGATGGATGGCTGACTGGATGGCTGGCTGGCTGACTGGATGGCTGGCTGGCTGGCTGGATGGCTGGCTGGCTGGCTGGCTGGCTGGCTGGCTGGCTGACTGACTGGATGGATGGCTGACTGACTGGATGGATGGCTGACTGGATGGATGGCTGGCTGACTGGATGGCTGACTATATGGATGGCTGGCTGGCTGGCTGACTGGATGGATGGATGGCTGACTGGATGGATGGCTGACTGGATGGATGGCTGACTGGATGGCTGACTGGATGGATGGCTGACTGGATGGATGGCTGACTGGATGACTGACTGGATGGCTGACTGGATGGATGGCTGACTGGATGGATGACTGACTGGATGGCTGACTGGCTGGCTGGCTGACTGGATGGCTGACTGGATGGATGACTGACTGGATGGCTGACTGGATGGATGGCTGGATGGCTGGCTGACTGGTTGGCTGGATGGCTGGCAGACTGACTGGATGGCTGGCTGGCTGACTGGATGGCTGGCTGGATGGCTGACTGGATGGATGGCTGGCTGACTGGATGGCTGGCTGGCTGACTGGATGAGGTTATGGAAAAGGCAGACTCCCCTGCAGAGAAGGAAGAATGAGGAGGAGGCTACAGGTGATATGACCATTGTGAGTCATTGTGCTGACATCTATAAACCTTGTTAACAACCCAGTTAAACAGGGAATTATTATTGAGAATGTACAGCTCGAAGAGTCACGTTTTTAAGAACACAGTGTTTCCAGTAGTCGACATAAAAGGCCAAACACTACACATTTTTCAGGGCATGGAATCATGCCCTGAGCCGTCTCCATAACAGCTCATTAAAAAAAGACAATCCTGGGAGAGCCTGTCACCTATGATTAAAGCTGTCATTCTTCCACTGTGGATGAATGTGTTGACAGACACACCATCTCTCACACAAGCTGCCCTGCCTTAGCTGTAGTAGCTGTAGAACTGGGGAGAACCCCCACCAAATCACCACCTCTGTCTGTCTGTCTGTCTGTCTGTCTCTCTCTCTCTCTCTCCCTCCTCTGTCTATCTCTGTCTCTCTCCTCTGTCTGTCTCTCTGTCTCTCCCTCCCTTCTCTGTCTCCCACCCTTCTCTGTCTGTCTGTCTGTCTCTGTCTGCCTGTCTGTCTGTCTGTCTGTCTGTCTGTCTGTCTGTCTGTCTGTCTGTCTGTCTGTCTGTCTTTCTCTCCCCCCTCTGTCTCTCTCCTCTGTCTATATGTCTCTCTCTGTCTCGCTCTCTCTCTGTGTCTCTCTCTGTCTCTCAACTTCATCAATTGGGGAAAATAATTTCACAAAGTGCAATCAGAGACTAATCGGTTTGTGGACAGGGTGAACACCAACACAACAGTTGCTTTAATCACACTAGTCAGCCAGCCCAGACCAACAGATGTCTGTTCCTCTTGTTATAAGAGATGACAAATAGCTACAGAAAACAATAATAGTCCAACAAAATGAGTTTGAGCTGCTTGTGTCCAACGCTAACACACAGAGAGGAAGAACGGGTCAGATCTGAGTCTAGGAGGTTTATTTGGAGAACGGGTCAGATCTGAGTCTAGGGGGTTTTTAGGAAAATGGCAGGCCATGTTGTTGGTCAAACAAACAGAGACAAAGACCAAACTAACACCATTAACTGACATTGACACTGAAGTAGAGAATCAACCTCTTCCTGTATCATTTTTGATAGAGAGATGTTCTCATTCTAGTTCATAACATGCACTGGGACAGGCATAGAAGAAAGTTGTACAAAAACAAGAAACATTGGTACCACTAAGGTCTATTACAACAGAGATCCTCTACGATGGTTTTTAGTCTCTCTACAGCCTCCAGTTTGTTTTGACTGAACTACTGGGGTAAGCACAGTCACATAGACAAATAAAGGATCTCCAATACTACAGAGATCCTCTACGATGTTTTTTAGTCTCTCTACAGCCTCCAGTTTGTTTTGAATGAACTACTGGGGTAAGCACAGTCACATAGACAAATAAAGGATCTCCAATACTACAGAGATCCTCTATGATGGTTTTTAGTCTCTCTACAGCCTCCAGTTTGTTTTGACTGAACTACTGGGGTAAGAACAGTCACATAGACAAATAAAGGATCTCCAATACTACAGAGATCCTCTACGATGGTTTTTAGTCTCTCTACAGCCTCCAGTTTGTTTTGACTGAACTACTGGGGTAAGCACAGTCACATAGACAAATAAAGGATCTCCAATACTACAGAGATCCTCTACGATGGTTTTTAGTCTCTCTACAGCCTCCAGTTTGTTTTGACTGAACTACTGGGGTAAGCACAGTCACATAGACAAATAAAGGATCTCCAATACTACAGAGATCCTCTACAATGGTCTTTAGTCTCTCTACAGCCTCCAGTTTGTTTTGACTGAACTACTGGGGTAAGCACAGTCACATAGACAAATAAAGGATCTCCAATACTACAGAGATCCTCTACGATGGTCTTTAGTCTCTCTACAGCCTCCAGTTTGTTTTGACTGAACTACTGGGGTAAGCACAGTCACATAGACAAATAAAGGATCTCCAATACTACAGAGATCCTCTAAGATGGTATTTAGTCTCTCTACAGCCTCCAGTTTGTTTTGACTGAACTACTGGGGTAAGCACAGTCACATAGACAAATAAAGGATCTCCAATACTACAGAGATCCTCTAAGAGTCTGTTTGTTTTCAATAGGAGAATCCAAGACGTTACGAGACAGACACTGGCCTAGTTCACATCTACCACTACCTCATCTTTATCAATACGTCATCCACTTCATTAGGAGGTCATTTGTGAGTGAGGTTAACAGTAATAAACAGACTGTCTGTATGTGAGGTTAACAGTAATAACAGACTGTATGTATGTGAGGTTAACAGTAATAACAGACTGTAAGTATGTGAGGTTAACAGTAATAAACAGACTGTCTGTATGTGCGGTTAACAGTAATAACAGACTGTAAGTATGTGAGGTTAACAGTATTAACAGACTGTCTGTATGTGAGGTTAACAGTATTAACAGACTATATATGTGAGGTTAACAGTAATAACAGACTGTAAGTATGTGAGGTTAACAGTAATAACAGACTGCCTGTATGTGAGGTTAACAGTATTAACAGACTATATATATGAGGTTAACAATAATAACAGACTGTAAGTATGTGAGGTTAACAGTATTAACAGACTATATATGTGAGGTTAACAGTAATAACAGACTGTAAGTACGTGAGGTTAACAGTATTAACAGACTATATATGTGAGGTTAATAGTAATAAACAGACTGTCTGTATGTGCGGTTAACAGTAATAACAGACTGTCTGTATGTGAGGTTAACAGTATTAACAGACTATATATGTGAGGTTAACAATAATAACAGACTGTAAGTATGTGAGGTTAACAGTAATAAACAGACTGTCTGTATGTGCGGTTAACAGTAATAACAGACTGTAAGTATGTGAGGTTAACAGTATTAACAGACTGTCTGTATGTGAGGTTAACAGTATTAACAGACTATATATGTGAGGTTAACAGTAATAACAGACTGTAAGTATGTGAGGTTAACAGTAATAACAGACTGCCTGTATGTGAGGTTAACAGTATTAACAGACTATATATGTGAGGTTAACAATAATAACAGACTGTAAGTATGTGAGGTTAACAGTATTAACAGACTATATATGTGAGGTTAACAGTAATAACAGACTGTAAGTACGTGAGGTTAACAGTATTAACAGACTATATATGTGAGGTTAATAGTAATAAACAGACTGTCTGTATGTGAGGTTAACAGTAATAACAGACTGTAAGTATGTGAGGTTAACAGAAATAACAGACGGTCTGTATGTGAGGTTAACAGTAATAAACAGACTGTCTGTATGTGAGGTTAACAGTAATAACAGACTGTCTGTATGTGAGGTTAACAGTAATAAACAGACTGTCTGTATGTGAGGTCAACAGTAATAACAGACTGTCTGTATGTGAGGTTAACAGTAATAAACAGACTGTCTGTATGTGAGGTTAACAGTAATAACAGACTGTATGTATGTGAGGTTAACAGTAATAACAGACTGTCTGTATGTGAGGTTAACAGTAATAACAGACTGTCTGTATGTGAGGTTAACAGTAATAACAGACTGTATGTATGTGAGGTTAACAGTAATAACAGACTGTCTGTATGTGAGGTTAACAGTAATAACAGACTGTCTGTATGTGAGGTTAACAGTAATAACAGACTGTATGTATGTGAGGTTAACAGTATTAACAGACTGTATGTATGTGAGGTTAACAGTAATAACAGACTGTATGTATGTGAGGTTAACAGTAATAAACAGACTGTCTGTATGTGAGGTTAACAGTAATAACAGACTGTCTGTATGTGAGGTTAACAGTAATAAACAGACTGTCTGTATGTGAGGTTAACAGTAATAACAGACTGTCTGTATGTGAGGTTAACAGTAATAACAGACTGTCTGTATGTGAGGTTAACAGTAATAACAGACTGTATGTATGTGAGGTTAACAGTATTAACAGACTGTATGTATGTGAGGTTAACAGTAATAACAGACTGTATGTATGTGAGGTTAACAGTAATAACAGACTGTATGTATGTGAGGTTAACAGTAATAACAGACTGTATGTATGTGAGGTTAACAGTATTAACAGACTATATGTGAGGTTAACAGTAATAACAGACTGCCTGTATGTGAGGTTAACAGTATTAACAGACTATATATGTGAGGTTAACAATAATAACAGACTGTCTGTATGTGAGGTTAACAGTAATAACAGACTGTCTGTATGTGAGGTTAACAGTAATAACAGACTGTATGTATGTGAGGTTAACAGTATTAACAGACTATATGTGAGGTTAACAGTAATAACAGACTGTCTGTATGTGAGGTTAACAGTATTAACAGACTATATATGTGAGGTTAACAGTAATAACAGACTGTAAGTATGTGAGGTTAACAGTAATAACAGACTGCCTGTATGTGAGGTTAACAGTATTAACAGACTATATATGTGAGGTTAACAATAATAACAGACTGTAAGTATGTGAGGTTAACAGTATTAACAGACTATATATGTGAGGTTAACAGTAATAACAGACTGTAAGTACGTGAGGTTAACAGTATTAACAGACTATATATGTGAGGTTAATAGTAATAAACAGACTGTCTGTATGTGAGGTTAACAGTAATAACAGACTGTAAGTATGTGAGGTTAACAGAAATAACAGACGGTCTGTATGTGAGGTTAACAGTAATAAACAGACTGTCTGTATGTGAGGTTAACAGTAATAACAGACTGTCTGTATGTGAGGTTAACAGTAATAAACAGACTGTCTGTATGTGAGGTTAACAGTAATAACAGACTGTAAGTATGTGAGGTTAACAGTAATAACAGACTGCCTGTATGTGAGGTTAACAGTATTAACAGACTATATATGTGAGGTTAACAATAATAACAGACTGTAAGTATGTGAGGTTAACAGTATTAACAGACTATATATGTGAGGTTAACAGTAATAACAGACTGTAAGTACGTGAGGTTAACAGTATTAACAGACTATATATGTGAGGTTAATAGTAATAAACAGACTGTCTGTATGTGAGGTTAACAGTAATAACAGACTGTAAGTATGTGAGGTTAACAGAAATAACAGACGGTCTGTATGTGAGGTTAACAGTAATAAACAGACTGTCTGTATGTGAGGTTAACAGTAATAACAGACTGTCTGTATGTGAGGTTAACAGTAATAAACAGACTGTCTGTATGTGAGGTTAACAGTAATAACAGACTGTCTGTATGTGAGGTTAACAGTAATAAACAGACTGTCTGTATGTGAGGTTAACAGTAATAACAGACTGTATGTATGTGAGGTTAACAGTAATAACAGACTGTCTGTATGTGAGGTTAACAGTAATAACAGACTGTCTGTATGTGAGGTTAACAGTAATAACAGACTGTATGTATGTGAGGTTAACAGTAATAACAGACTGTCTGTATGTGAGGTTAACAGTAATAACAGACTGTCTGTATGTGAGGTTAACAGTAATAACAGACTGTATGTATGTGAGGTTAACAGTATTAACAGACTGTATGTATGTGAGGTTAACAGTAATAACAGACTGTATGTATGTGAGGTTAACAGTAATAAACAGACTGTCTGTATGTGAGGTTAACAGTAATAACAGACTGTCTGTATGTGAGGTTAACAGTAATAAACAGACTGTCTGTATGTGAGGTTAACAGTAATAACAGACTGTCTGTATGTGAGGTTAACAGTAATAACAGACTGTCTGTATGTGAGGTTAACAGTAATAACAGACTGTATGTATGTGAGGTTAACAGTATTAACAGACTGTATGTATGTGAGGTTAACAGTAATAACAGACTGTATGTATGTGAGGTTAACAGTAATAACAGACTGTATGTATGTGAGGTTAACAGTAATAACAGACTGTATGTATGTGAGGTTAACAGTATTAACAGACTATATATGTGAGGTTAAGACTGCCTGTATGTGAGGTTAACAGTATTAACAGACTATATATGTGAGGTTAACAATAATAACAGACTGTCTGTATGTGAGGTTAACAGTAATAACAGACTGTCTGTATGTGAGGTTAACAGTATTAACAGACTATATGTGAGGTTAACAGTAATAACAGACTGTCTGTATGTGAGGTTAACAGTATTAACAGACTATATATGTGAGGTTAACAGTAATAACAGACTGTAAGTATGTGAGGTTAACAGTAATAACAGACTGCCTGTATGTGAGGTTAACAGTATTAACAGACTATATATGTGAGGTTAACAATAATAACAGACTGTAAGTATGTGAGGTTAACAGTATTAACAGACTATATATGTGAGGTTAACAGTAATAACAGACTGTAAGTACGTGAGGTTAACAGTATTAACAGACTATATATGTGAGGTTAATAGTAATAAACAGACTGTCTGTATGTGAGGTTAACAGTAATAACAGACTGTAAGTATGTGAGGTTAACAGAAATAACAGACGGTCTGTATGTGAGGTTAACAGTAATAACAGACTGTCTGTATGTGAGGTTAACAGTAATAACAGACTGTATGTATGTGAGGTTAACAGTAATAACAGACTGTCTGTATGTGAGGTTAACAGTAATAACAGACTGTCTGTATGTGAGGTTAACAGTAATAACAGACTGTATGTATGTGAGGTTAACAGTATTAACAGACTGTATGTATGTGAGGTTAACAGTAATAACAGACTGTATGTATGTGAGGTTAACAGTAATAAACAGACTGTCTGTATGTGAGGTTAACAGTAATAACAGACTGTCTGTATGTGAGGTTAACAGTAATAAACAGACTGTCTGTATGTGAGGTTAACAGTAATAACAGACTGTCTGTATGTGAGGTTAACAGTAATAACAGACTGTCTGTATGTGAGGTTAACAGTAATAACAGACTGTATGTATGTGAGGTTAACAGTATTAACAGACTGTATGTATGTGAGGTTAACAGTAATAACAGACTGTATGTATGTGAGGTTAACAGTAATAACAGACTGTATGTATGTGAGGTTAACAGTAATAACAGACTGTATGTATGTGAGGTTAACAGTATTAACAGACTATATGTGAGGTTAACAGTAATAACAGACTGTATGTATGTGAGGTTAACAGGGACCCACTCTGAGCTCTCCCAGGCCCAGAAGAATCACCATGTGGTGCTTGTTTGGACGTTTTAGGGCCCAAAAGCCCCAGACTGCTTGACTCCCTGATTACAACGAATCACGGTGTCAGAATTGGATGGGTAAAGAGTAGTTTAATAAACCATTAGCTCATTGGCTGAACACTTCACTTCTCCCTCTGGCCGCAGGCTTTGTTGCACAGGTCTTCCCTGGCGTGGCGAGCCGTATGTTTGTGTGTGCTAATGACTATGATTAGGGAACCTGGATTAGGTCTTGTCAAAAACTCAGTGGTTTACGACACGCAGAGAGAGAGGAGAGAGAGAGGAAGAGAGGAAGAGAGGAAGAGAGAGAGAGAGAGAGAGAGAGAGAGAGAGAGCGAGAGAGAGAGAGAGAGAGAGAGAGAGAGAGAGAGAAGACAAGGCCTCCCAAATTAGCCATCTGATGTTTTTCTCTAGCTGTACAGAAACTGTAAGCAAAGTTGTGTACATTACTACTCTCCTAAATGTTCCTGAAATGTGACACTAAAGAGCTGTCAATGACAGACATTAGATCCAGTGCTAGACCAAGCCTTGAGGCCATCAGTCTTGTTTATGAGGTATAAACAGGAATGAACTAACTATAGAAACAGCTCAGGTGTGTTCAACACTTGGACTGATTTAGAACCCATTCCACAATCTGGGATTTACAACGGATGTACCAATTCTTTAAAGAGGGAGGTTAAACTCCGTCAGCCCCATCACAGTGAGCCCTTCCTCACAGAGAAGTAGTGCCTATCTAGGATCAGATCCCCTGAGGGAACAGAGGCCTGCTTCTCCCATGGTGCAGTAGTCTAGAGAGAACAGAGGCCTGCTTCTCCCATGGTGCAGTAATTTAGAGGGAACAGAGGCCTGCTTCTCCCATGGTGCAGTAGTCTAGAGAGAACAGAGGCCTGCTTCTCCCATGGTGCAGTAACTCAGAGGGAACAGAGGCCTGCTTCTCCCATGGTGCAGTAAGTCTGAGGGAACAGAGGCCTGCTTCTCCCATGGTGCAGTAGTCTAGAGGGAACAGAGGCCTGCTTCTCCCATGGTGCAGTAATTTAGAGGGAACAGAGGCCTGCTTCTCCCATGGTGCAGTAACTCAGAGGGAACAGAGGCCTGCTTCTCCCATGGTGCAGTAGTTTAAAGAGAACAGAGGCCTGCTTCTCCCATGGTGCAGTAGTCTAGAGGGAACAGAGGCCTGCTTCTCCCATGGTGCAGTAGTCTAGAGAGAACAGAGGCCTGCTTCTCCCATGGTGCAGTAACTCAGAGGGAACAGAGGCCTGCTTCTCACATGGTGCAGTAATTTAGAGAGAACAGAGGCCTGCTTCTCCCATGGTGCAGTAATTTAGAGGGAACAGAGGCCTGCTTCTCCCATGGTGCAGTAATTTAGAGGGAACAGAGGCCTGCTTCTCCCATGGTGCAGTAATTCAGAGAGAACAGAGGCCTGCTTCTCCCATGGTGCAGTAATTTAGAGGGAACCGAGGCCTGCTTCTCCCATGGTGCAGTAATTTAGAGAGAACAGAGGCCTGCTTCTCCCATGGTGCAGTAAGTCAGAGGGAACAGAGGCCTGCTTCATCCATGGTGCAGTAATTTGGAGAGAACAGAGGCCTGCTTCTCCCATGGTGCAGTAATTTAGAAGGAACAGAGGCCTGCTTCTCCCATGGTGCAGTAATTTAGAGAGAACAGAGGCCTGCTTCTCCCATGGTGCACTAATTTAGAGAGAACAGAGGTCTGCTTCTCCCATGGTGCAGTAACTCAGAGGGAAGAGAGGCCTGCTTCTCCCATGGTGCCGTAATTTAGAGAGAACAGAGGCCTGCTTCTCCCATGGTGCAGTAATTTAGAGGGAACAGGGGCCTGCTTCTCCCATGGTGCAGTAACTCAGAGGGAAGAGAGGCCTGCTTCTCTCATGGTGCAGTAATTCAGAGAGAACAGAGGCCTGCTTCTCCCATGGTGCAGTAATTTAGAGGGAACAGAGGCCTGCTTCTCCCATGGTGCAGTAGTCTAGAGGGAACAGAGGCCTGCTTCTCCCATGGCGCAGTAATTCAGAGAGAACAGAGGCCTGCTTCTCCCATGGTGCAGTAATTTAGAGGGAACCGAGGCCTGCTTCTCCCATGGTGCAGTAATTTAGAGGGAACAGAGAAGAGACAAAGCAGTGTTAGGATGGGATGCATCCATCCCATACAGACAATTAGAGCTGAGAATAGAGGACAGAGAAGAGACAAAGCAGTGTTAGGATGCATCCATCCCATACAGACAATTAGAGCTGAGAATAGAGGACAGAGAAGAGACAAAGCAGTGTTAGAATGCATCCAACCCATACAGACAATTAGAGCTGAGAATAGAGGACAGAGAAGAGACAAAGCAGTGTTAGGATGCATCCATCCCATACAGACAATTAGAGCTGAGAATAGAGGACAGAGAAGAGACAAAGCAGTGTTAGGATGCATCTGTTCCATACAGACAATTAGAGCTGAGAATAGAGGACAGAGAAGAGACAAAGCAGTGTTAGGATGCATCCATCCCATACAGACAATTAGAGCTGAGAATAGAGGACAGAGAAGAGACAAAGCAGTGTTAGGATGCATCCATCCCATACAGACAATTAGAGCTGAGAATAGAGGACAGAGAAGAGACAAAGCAGTGTTAGGATGCATCCATCCCATACAGACAATTAGAGCTGAGAATAGAGGACAGAGAAGAGACAAAGCAGTGCTAGGATGCATCCATCCCATACAGACAATTAGAGCTGAGAATAGAGGACAGAGAAGAGACAAAGCAGTGTTAGGATGCATCCATCCCATACAGACAATTAGAGCTGAGAATAGAGGACAGAGAAGAGACAAAGCAGTGTTAGGATGCATCCATCCCATACAGACAATTAGAGCTGAGAATAGAGGACAGAGAAGAGACAAAGCAGTGTTAGGATGCATCCATCCCATACAGACAATTAGAGCTGAGAATAGAGGACAGAGAAGAGACAAAGCAGTGTTAGGATGCATCCATCCCATACAGACAATTAGAGCTGAGAATAGAGGACAGAGAAGAGACAAAGCAGTGTTAGGATGCATCCATCCCATACAGACAATTAGAGCTGAGAATAGAGGACAGAGAAGAGACAAAGCAGTGTTAGGATGCATCCATCCCATACAGACAATTAGAGCTGAGAATAGAGGACAGAGAAGAGACAAAGCAGTGTTAGGTTGCATCCATCCCATACGGACAATTAGAGCTGAGAATAGAGGACAGAGAAGAGACTGGAGTGAACTAATCCTGCTTGGGCCAAGTCATGTTTTTCCCTCAAACCTAATAAGATTGGCATTAGCCCACATCTTTCCATGAAATCCCTGTTCTCCTTCTCCTTGCTCTTCCTCTGCTCTGTGGCTGTGTCCCAAATGGCACCCTATTCCCTATAGGGTGCCCGAGCTCTGGTCAAAAGTAGTGCACTATGCAGGGTGTCAATTGGAATGCAACCTGTGTGCACAGTGCAGAGGGTTTATCTGATCCTGGGGAGGGGGGACAGTCAGTCAGTCACAGCAGACAGATTAACAGTTCTAGCCTTCTCTAAGTGGATGATGACTCTCCTAGTACTCACTAAGTTGACAGCCACCTGTTGCCCCTCACAGCAGAGCAGAGTCCCTCACAGCAGAGCAGACTCCATCACAGCAGAGCAGAGTCCCTCACAGCAGAGCAGAGTCCCTCACAGCAGAACAGTCCCTCACAGCAGAACAGAGTCCCTCACACCAGAACAGAGTCCCTCACAGCAGAGCAGAGTCCCTCACAGCAGAACAGTCCCTCACAGCAGAACAGAGTCCCTCACACCAGAACAGAGTCCCTCACAGCAGAGCAGACTCCATCACAGCAGAGCAGAGTCCCTCACAGCAGAACAGAGTCCCTCACAGCAGAACAGAGTCCCTCACAACAGAGTAGCTTGATGTATGTTCTGTAGGCAAGGTGGTCACTGATCAACAGCTAGTCGAGTCACTAAGACCACTTTGGGAGCAAAAGATTTTAGCAGCCTCCTTCTTGCAAGCACAGAGAAATGTAAGTTTCAGATGTAATTTCGTACAGTTCTACACATTTTGCCATGGGGTGTTGAAAAATGTTGCAGTATTAAAGCAAGTTTGTTGTAATTCTATTCATTTTGCCAAAAGGTGGAGAGAAATGTTTTTAATGCTGATTTTAATATGACATGCGAGTGAGACTGACCAACAAAATCAATGAGGGACCCCCGGCCAGTGATTAAACCATGATTACTACGCTTAGATATCTGGTCGCTAGACTGACTTACCAATCTAAAAACTGTTAGCTGAAATGGACTAATTGAATGACTGTCAGTGACGGACTTAACAAGAGAGAAAACTGCTGATGCACAACCACATTTCCAAATGTCACCTTGTGTATTCTACTATCCTAACTCTCAACAGTAAGTTGAGACCCTCCTGAGTTCCCGGTCTTCAAAAGGCTGCCAGTTGGCCATCCCTGCTCTATATGGTTTCTATCTGTACACTCATTAAACCACCTTCGATATGATGGAATCTATGACACAGAAGTCCCCTGGAGCAAAGTCAGTTAACTAACAGTAAAAGCCAACATATTTTAAAGCCAACTGTTTTAAATTACAAAATGAAAGTGCCAGGAAATAATAGGAAGATAGGAGCGCTTCACATTAAATAAATCACATTGTACTCAGCATGCACAAACAGGGCCTAGGTTAGGTTCACCTGGCAGGCTGGGCTAGACTAGAGCGGTCTGTACTCAGCATGCACAAACAGGGCCTAGGTTAGGTTCACCTGGCAGGCTGGGCTAGACTAGAGCGGTCTGTACTCAGCATGCACAAACAGGGCCTAGGTTAGGTTCACCTGGCAGGCTGGGCTAGACTAGAGCGGTCTGTACTCAGCATGCACAAACAGGGCCTAGGTTAGGTTCACCTGGCAGGCTGGGCTAGACTAGAGCGGTCTGTACTCAGCATGCACAAACAGGGCCTAGGTTAGGTTCACCTGGCAGGCTGGGCTAGACTAGAGCGGTCTGTACTCAGCATGCACAAACAGGGCCTAGGTTAGGTTCACTTGGCAGGCTGGGCTAGACTAGAGCGGTCTGTACTCAGCATGCACAAACAGGGCCTAGGTTAGGTTCACCTGGCAGGCTGGGCTAGACTAGAGCTGTCTGTACTCAGCTTGCACAAACAGGGCCTAGGTTACGTTCTCCTGGCAGGCTGGGCTAGACTAGAGCGGTCTGTACTCAGCATGCACAAACAGGAACTAGGTTAGGTTCACCTGGCAGGCTGGGCTAGACTAGAGCGGTCTGTACTCAGCATGCACAAACAGGGCCTAGGTTAGGTTCACCTGGCAGGCTGGACTAGACTAGAGCTGTCTGTACTCAGCATGCACAAACAGGGCCTAGGTTACGTTCTCCTGGCAGGCTGGGCTAGACTAGAGCGGTCTGTACTCAGCATGCACAAACAGGAACTAGGTTAGGTTCACCTGGCAGGCTGGGCTAGACTAGAGCGGTCTGTACTCAGCATGCACAAACAGGGCCTAGGTTAGGTTCACCTGGCAGGCTGGGCTAGACTAGAGCTGTCTGTACTCAGCATGCACAAACAGGGCCTAGGTTAGGTTCACCTGGCAGGCTGGGCTAGACTAGAGCGGTCTGTACTCAGCATGCATAAACAGGGCCGAGGCAGGTTAGGTTCACCTGGCAGGCTGGGCTAGACTAGAGCGGTCTGTACTCAGCATGCACAAACAGGGCCGAGGCAGGTTAGGTTCACCTGGCAGGCTGGGCCAGACTAGAGTGGTCTGTACTCAGCATGCACAAACAGGAACTAGGCAGGTTAGGTTCACCTGGCAGGCTGGGCTAGACTAGAGCGGTCTGTACTCAGCATGCACAAACAGGAACTAGGCAGATTAGGTTCACCTGGCAGGCTGGGACAGACTAGAGCGGTCTGTACTCAGCATGCACAAACAGGAACTAGGCAGGTTAGGTTCACCTGGCAGGCTGGGCCAGACTAGAGTGGTCTTGCCTCATGTCTCATGTCTTGCCAATAGTTAAAAGACAGTATTTTTAGGGCTCGAAAAAAAACTCCCAGTGAAAATAAATCAAATCAAGTGGAGTTTCCTAATGTTTCCATGATACATATCATGCAAGCAGCAGGTATAATAGATTAGCAGAGAAAACGACTGCCATAGTTTCTGAAAATCATAGCCTGGATTTCACACGGCATTTCAAAGTTATAACGCCTCCGTCCTTGTCTTGGTACACTTAAATAACACTTTTGAAAAAGGCCAAATTAAAATCCAACAGCTCGTGGCTTAATGGCTTTTCCAGGTTAACCCTGCTGAGTTATTTTAGCCCTGGCAGCCTGGAGAGGAGAGGAGGAGGA
Source organism: Oncorhynchus clarkii lewisi (assembly GCF_045791955.1). Lineage (NCBI taxonomy): Eukaryota > Metazoa > Chordata > Actinopteri > Salmoniformes > Salmonidae > Oncorhynchus > Oncorhynchus clarkii. Next base: position 8,032,820 of record NC_092149.1, on the reverse strand, counting down.
GGCCCTGTGTGTCTGCAGGAGAGAGCCACGTGTACTCCTCTCCATGGTCTCTGTCACTGTCTGTCTCTCAAATGGCACTCTATTCACTACACAGTTCACTACATCTGGGCCCTGGTCAAAAGTAATGCACTATATAGAGAAGACGCAACCAGAGTCAACGTGCAGCAGCCTGCAGCACTGCCTTGCTGCCAACCTGCACAGAACAGAGCACCTTGGTACATGGGCAAGGATCCCCAGAGCACAGACAAGCTCTGACTCATCATTAAGTGAAGCAGGCTGGACGTGTTTGTATTATAATACTTACTAAAAACAATTATGTACTTAAATGTATTACACGCAACCTATGAATGCACTGTTTCACTTTGCTACTGCTGTTGAATGTGATGTGGAAGGCAGGTTTGAGTCAGTTTTAGACTGGGACATAACTGGGCTAGTCTCTCACTAAGTATAATTTAAACCAGTATTTTAGAGCAGTTAACTCTCTCTCTCTCACACACACACATACACACATACACACACACACACACACACACACAGACACACACACAGACACACATACACACACACACACACACACACAGACACACACACAGACACACAGACACACACACACACACACACACACACACACACACACACACACACACACACACACGCACACGCACACACACACACCTCTCCAAGGCCGAAAGGTCAGGTAATAGAGGTTCATAATAGAGGCTGGTGTGTCTGAGAGACAGGACAGGACTTCAAGATATATCAGGAGGTGTTCCCAACTAAACACAGTATTAACATCCACATGGAAACAGTGAGCTCAACACAGAAATATACAAAGAAGTAGAAAGACCGTGACCCAAACAATAGCTTTGACTGATTTACTAAGTGTGTGCGTGTGTGTGTGTGTGTGTGTGTGTGTGTGTGTGTGTGTGTGTGTGTGTGTGTGTGTGTGTGTGTGTGTGTGTGTATGTGTGTGTGTGTGTGTGTGTGTGTGTGTGTGTGTGTGTGTGTGTGTGTGTGTGTGTGTGTGTGCGCAGGCCTATAATCACTCTACTCATTTCCTCTCATTATGAGGCCTGTTTTATTGACGCAGGAATCAAGCGTGGAGCGCGTTAAAACAAGACCATAAAACATGATGGAGGGAGAGGGAAACGTCTCTAAAACAACCAACATAACAACCTCTACACTTTCCTCACTCTCCCAGAGGGTTTCATCTTTTCAGATTCATCAGCCGATGCAGTGGAACACAGTGGAGAAGTGGCAGACGATATAATGATGATATAGAGTAGTTGATTGCACAGTGACTTTGGCTCTTTAGAAATACCATGTACACTACATATGCAAAAGTATGTGGACACCCCTTCAAATTAGTGGATTTGGTTATTTCAGCAACACCCGTTGCTGACAGGTGTATAAAATGGAGCACACAGCCATGCGATCTGTAAATTCCAGATTAGGCAATGAATTATTATTATGTTTTATAATTATGTATTATTATAATAATAAATTATTATTAATATTATGTATTAATATTATATATTATTATTATAAATTATTATTAATATTATGTATTATTATTATATATATTATATATTATTATTGATATTATATATTATTATTCTTCTTATGTATTATTATTATTATTAGTATGTATTAGTATGTATGTATTATGTATTATTGTTAGTATGTATTAGTATGTATGTATTATGTATTATTATTAGTACGTATTAGTATGTATGTATTATTATTATGTATTATTATTATTATTATTATCATCATTATGTATTATTATGTATTAGTATTACTATATTATTAGTGCTATTTTATTATTATTATATATTAGTGTTATTGTTATGTATTATTATTTGTATTATTATTATGTATTATTATTACTATTATTATTACGCTATATATTATTATTATGTATTATTATTAGTATATATTAGTATGTATGTATTACGTATTATTAATAGTATGTATTATTATTATTATCATCATTATGTATTATTATTTCTTATCATCATTATTAGTGCTATATATTATTATTATACATTAGTGTTATTATTATGTATTATTATTTGTATTATTATTATGTATTATTATTACTATTATTATTACCGCTATATATTATTATTATGTATTATTGTTATATATTAGTAGTCTTATTATGTATTAATATTATATTAGTATTATTATTATTTGTATTATTATTAGTATGTATTATTACTTTTATTATTATTATTATGATGATCTATTACTATTATTATGTATTATAATTTGTATTATCATTATTATGTATTATTACCTTTATTATTATTTTGTGTTACTATTACTATGTATTATTACTTATATTATTATGATGTATTATTATTATATACTAGTATTATTATTAGGTATTAATATTATATATTATTATTAGTATTATTATTAGTATGTATTATTATGTATTATTATTATATTTTACTATTATTATGCATTATAATTTTTATTATTACTATGTATTATTACTTTTATTATTATTATGTGTTACTATTACTATGTATTATTTGTTTTATTATTATTTGTATTATTATTATTATTATTATTATGTATTATTTGTATTATTATTATGTATTACTATTATTATGTATTATAATTTTTATTACTAGTATAATTATGTATTATTATTATTATTATGCATTATTCTTATGTATTATTCTTATGTATTACTATTATTATGTATTCTATTTTGTATTATTATTATTATGTATTATAATTTGTATTATTATTATTATGTATTATTATTAATATTTGTATTATTATTTATTATCACTATTATGATGTATTATCATAATTATGTATTATTATTTTTATTATTATGTCATGTATTATTTACTGTACCTAGCAGCTGGGAGTGATAGTGCGATAGTTTTCAATCATCCAATAAGAAGTCAAACAGAGACTATATATTCTAATGAGATGTGCAGGTGATGCAGCAGAGGTTGACATTAGCAACATTGTCTGACTCCAGATACCTCCGCATTTTACAGTCGCAACTTAAATACCCACAGTGCTTCCAAATGAAAAGACAATGTTCAAAATGAAAAGTGTTTCACTCACCGATACAAGCGTGAACTCTGACAGATAACTGTGTCCGGAGGATGATGCTGTGCTTCTTGCCTCTTCTGATGAGAAAGGCAGACAGACAGAGAGAGAGAGAGAATGAATTTTAATAACATTGTTCCACAACACAGTGACCCTATGTAAATGAGTTACATTTGATGTTAAAAATACATTTGTCTGAATTGACATTTTAAAAAGCATACAGAGTAAAAGCTCATTTTGGTTGGAAAACTGTTTCCTGCAATTTAACCTTAAGGACCTCATATTCTTGGAGCCCAAGTTTCTAAACTGAAGACATATAATACTGGAATGGGGGGTTATGAACGAAGTCTCCAGTTGTGACAGCCAGGCGTGTACATAGCCTACACTGTATCAATAAACTCTCCACATGGTCTGATGCAGAGAGGTATGGACATAGACATAAACATCAACACTCTGGGTAAACTCCTTTCAGAGGGCTAGATCTAATCACTGTGTAGGAGACAAGCTTTCACAGGGCTAGATCTAATCACTGTGGAGGAGATAAGCTTTCACAGGGCTAGATAAAATCACTGTGGAGGAGACAAGCTTTCACAGGGCTAGATCTAATCACTGTGGAGGAGACAAGCTTTCACAGGGCTAGATCTAATCACCGTGGAGGAGACAAGCTTTCACAGGGCTAGATAAAATCACTTTGGAGGAGGCAAGCTTTCACAGGGCTAGATCTAATCACTGTGGAGGAGACAAGCTTTCACAGGGCTAGATCTAATCACTGTGGAGGAGACAAGCTTTCACAGGGCTAGATCGAATCACTGTGGAGGAGGCAAGCTTTCACAGGGCTAGATCTAATCACTGTGGAGGAGGCAAGCTTTCACAGGGTTAGATCTAATCACTGTGGAGGAGGCAAGCTTTCACAGGGCTAGATCTAATCATTGTGGAGGAGACAAGCTTTCACAGGGCTAGATCTAATCACTGTGGAGGAGACAAGCTTTCACAGGGCTAGATCTAATCACTGTGGAGGAGACAAGCTTTCATAGGGCTAGATCTAATCACTGTGGAGGAGCCAAGCTTTCACAGGGCTACATAAAATCACTGTGGAGGAGCCAAGCTTTCACAGGGCTACATAAAATCACTGTGGAGGAGACAAGCTTTGACAGGGCTAGATCTAATCATCGTGGAGGAGGCAAGCTTTCACAGGGCTAGATCTAATCACTGTGGAGGAGACAAGCTTTCACAGGGCTAGATCGAATCACTGTGGAGGAGGCAAGCTTTCACAGGGCTAGATCTAATCACCGTGGAGGAGGCAAGCTTTCACAGGGCTAGATCTAATCACTGTGGAGGAGACAAGCTTTCACAGGGCTAGATCTAATCACTGTGGAGGAGACAAGCTTTCACAGGGCTAGATCTAATCACTGTGGAGCAGGCAAGCTTTCACAGGGCTTGATCTTATCACCGTGGAGGAGGCAAGCTTTCACAGGGCTAGATCTAATCACTGTGGAGGAGA